>NW_022308318.1:0-224 GCF_002776525.5 Piliocolobus tephrosceles | reverse complement strand
TTATTTTTTTTATTTTTTTTATTTTTTTTATTTTTTTTATTTTTTTTCTTAACTTCAAACTGAATTATACATTTCCTATAACTTTAATGCATTCTTATTAAAATGTTTTAAAGTGAATAAACACATTAAAGTTGTTAATAAGCACAAGTGAAATCATTTAAAATATATTTACCCATCTATATATATATATATATATATATATATATATATATATATATATATAT
>NW_022308317.1:6418-11347 GCF_002776525.5 Piliocolobus tephrosceles | reverse complement strand
GCTTATAATCCCAGCATTCTGGGGGGCTGAGGCAGGAGGATCCCTTGAGCCCAGGAGTTCAAGACCAGCCTGGGCAACATAGGGAGACCCCATCTCTACAAAACTAGCTGGGTATGGTGGTGTGTGCCTATAGTCCCAGCTACTTGGGAGGTGGAGGTGAGAGGATTGCTTGAGTCTGGGAAGTTGAGGCTGCAGTGAACTGTGATCTTACCACTGCACTCCAGCCTGGGCAACAGAGTGAGACTTATTCCAAACAACAACAACAACAACAACAACAAATGAGGGACATTTACAAGTGAGCTGTTTAAACTAAGAAGAGTTTAGTTAGGTGGCTGGATATAAAGTCAATATACAGATGTGAAATAAAAAAATTTAACAATTATATCCAGGAGGGAAAAAGAGGAACAGGAAGAACAGGATGGAGGATAGGGCTTTAGCCATATCCTAAGTGTAGTTTGTTTATTAAAAAAAAAAAAAAAATAGAGACTAGATGTGGTGGCTCATGTCTGTAATCCCAGCACTTTGGGAGGCCGAGGTGGGCGGATCACTTGAGGTCAGGAGTTGGAGACCAACATGGTGAAACCCTGTCTCCACTAAAAATACAAATAATGAATCAGGTGTGGTGGTGCGTGCCTGCAATCCCAGCTACTTGGGAAGCTGAGGTGAGAGAATTGCTGGAACCTGGCTGGAGGTTGCAATGAGCTGAGATCGCACCACTGCACTCTAGCCTGGGTGACAGAGTGAGACCCTGTCTCAAAAAAATAAAAAATAAAAAAGAAGAAGAAGAGATCTGCAACAAATAAAGCACAAGTATGTCTACTATATTGTTTTCATTTGTTGAATGTTTCTATGTAATATACATAAAACATATAGGATGATATATGCAACATATATATGATTTATAAGGTATAATTTCAAAATGAGCCTCATGACCCTTAAAACTAACTTAAAAACTAGAATTTTACAAAGACCATTTTACTATTGTGTCCTCCTTCCCCATCCTTTGTCTTCCAGCCTACAGGCAAGCTCTATTCTGAATGTCGCACTTATAAATTATTTGATATTTTAAAATAGAGTTTGAGCTATCATATTATTTTCTGTACTTTTCAATGTGTTTGAAATGCTTCCAAATTTTAAAAATTGCAAAATACGTCTAGTCACAAGTGTCCCATATATCTCTAAGAGGAAACACGATTATTGGAAAAGAAATGTTTGGAAAGAGTAGGTTGACTAGGGAGCTTCTTGGTTTCCTAACGTGTACTGACCTTACTATTCATTCATTCATATTTCCTGAGCACATTCTTGGTGCCAGGCACTGTGCCAGGTGCCGGGGATGCAGGCACCTGCATTGGGCAAGTGGTTGATCCCTGGCTGGGATAAGGTGTGTGCAGTGCATCAACGTGGTAGCTGGAGCACAGTTGCACTCAATGGTGCCCAGTATTATTATTATTAGTTCCTAAGGAATGGCACAAAGTTTCCAGCTGCTAAAATCAGGATCAGTTTCTGACCCTTGGCTTTACTGTGCCCAACATGTGTTCATTAGAGTCTGCATCTGGCTTGTTCCATGCACTTGATGAAGCCAGCATCACTAGCAGGGGACCTGGGGTGTGGGAGAGGCTCTCCGTGGAGCAGCCCTGGAGGGCGTGCAGGGTGCAGAAGGCCTGTGGATTTTAGAGATGCTCAGAGTCCTGGGGGTGGGTGTGATTGCTCCTGAAGGAGACATACAGTCTCCCTGGGCCTCTGCCCAGGCCTGGCTTTGGCTCTCATTCCTTGCTGTTTGTGCCTCTCTGCGTCACCTTCAGCCACACAATCAAACATGTATAACAAAGAAACCCAAACAAGACATCAAATTCGGGTAGCATTTAAGTTTGCTGTTACTGAGAATCAGTTCTTGAACCAAAAGGAATTTTGTTGGGGGTAGGATTGAGGTGGAGGGTATAGGGTGTGGTTGGCTTCATTATACTAGCACAAAATAATGACCCAGTTCTCTGAAAATTCTAGAAACCCTGCTGTCATGGATAAGGATGCCAAAATGGCTTGGGGGTGTGCTGATGCTCAGAGGCCTGTGGGGTCAGCTCCTGTTTGGTGGGACCTCATGAAACCATGTGACAGGCTTCTAGCTTCCTGGCCCTATGAACAAGGCTGCTCCAGGCCCTCCCTGGGTGTGGGGATGTCTTAGAGCACAGAGGACCACTTCCCTGGGACACTGCCTACAGCATGTGGGAGGCTCTCCCATAGTTACACTTGAAAGATGCCGACTTTGAAAGTGCGCTAGGCTCTGATGCCAGCCGCTTCCTCTTGGTCTGGAGCCAAGGAAGACCTGGGTCAGAGCATGTCCAGGCCTCTCTCCTGGGATCACATCACTGAAACTGTGCCTTGGCTTTGTCCTGGGAGCCTGGGAGCCTCACGGTGGCTGGTGGGGAGGGAAGCTGTAAGAGTGCCCAGTCTGCTGCTCCTGTCTGGGCCTTTCTTTCCTTGCAGCCCTAAGCCTGGAGCTGTGGAACTGCTTGCCAGTGTTGCCGCCCCATAGGCTGGCAAAGCCTGCTAGAACGGAAGGCCTGTAATTTGTGACTCACGGCCTGTCGCCGACCATGGATTGGCAAGCCACACTCCAGGCGGTGCTGAATCACTCTGGCTTGCCTGTTCTGCTGGCATGCAGGGTACATAGCCTCTGCACTGGCACACGGGCATGAGGAGGCGGGTATTGTAAAGCCCACCCTTGATGGCTGGGTGGAGTTGGGCTTAGCTCCTGGGGAGAGGGCAACGTGGGGCCAGGGGCTGTCTGCTGGGGCTGCAGCTCCCTGCAGAGGCTTGTGGAGAGGCCTTGGAGTGCAGGTCATGTTGCTGTGTCAGGTTCAGATACCCTCTGCCTCAGGAAGGCCCTGCTTGCTCAGGTCCCCTCAGTCCCTGGCAATGACAGCCTCCTTCTTTGCTCTGTTCCCTAGATGGCCCTGATTAGAATGCAGTTTGCATGATCAAGGCTGGTGCAGTGCATGGTCTACCTAAGATCTCTCAAGTGACCTTAGGAGTCAGAGTCCCTGGCTATCCAGGGACAGCTCAGCTACTGACCTGGGCCCACTGGCCACTCACTCAGCCTTTTTTCATCATTAGCTTACAAAACAAGGACAGACGTTAAAACAGTGAGAAGCGGCCGGGCGTGGTGGCTCACGCCTGTAATCTCAACACTTTGGGAGGCTGAAGCAGGCAGATTATTTAAGGTCTGAGAGCAGCCTGGTCAACATGGTGAAGCCCCATCTATACTAAAAATACAAAAATTAGCCGACCTTGGTCGCGAGTACCTGTAATTCCAGCTACTTGGGAGGCTGAGGTGGGAGGATTGCTTGAGCCCAGGAGGTGGAGGTTGCATTGAGCCAAGATCATGCCACTGCACTCCAGCCTGGGCGACAAGAGCAAGACCTTGTCTAAAACAAAACAGAACAAAAAAAACAGTGAGAAGCACCTTTTATTTTTTTCTGCCCATCAGACTGGCAAAAAATTTAAAGGACTAAAAATATCCAGTGTTGAAATGAATGTAGGGAAATGGGTACTGCAATATGGCAGGGGCAAGGGGGTCAAGCCTGTTTCTGAAGGGCCGTTTGGCAGTATCTGTTAAAATTTAAAAGACATATATCCTTTTTTTTTTTTGAGACGGAGTTTCGCTCTTGTTACCCAGGCTGCAGTGCAACAGTGCAATCTCAGCTCACTGTAACCTCCGCCTCCTGGGTTCAAGTAATTATTGTGCCTCAGTCTCCCAAGTAGCTGAGATTACAGGCAGGCGCCACCACACTTGGCTTTTATATATATATATATATATGGTTTTGTTTTGTTTTGTTTTGTTTTGTTTTTGAGACGGACTCTTGCTCTGTCGCCCAGGCTGGAGTGCAGTGGCATGATCTCGGCTCACTGCCACCTCTGTCTCCCAGGTTCTAGCAATTCTTCAGACTCAGCTTCCCAAGTAGCTGAGATTACAGGCATTGTGCCACCATGGCTGGCTAATTTTTGTATTTTTAGTAGAGACGGGGTTTCACCATATTGGCCAGGTTGATCTCGAACTCCTGACCTCAAGTGATATGCCTACCTCAGCCTCCCAAAGTGCTGGGATTACAAGCATGAGCCACTGTTCCCAGCCTTCACTTGACTAATTTTATATTTTTAGTAGAGACAGGGTTTCACCTTGTTGGTCAGGCTGGTCTCGAACTCCTGATGTCAGGTGATCCACCTGCCTTGGCCTACTAAAGTGCTGGAATTTTACAGTCGTGAGCCACTGTGCCCAGCCAAAAGACACATATACTTTAGACCCAGCAGGAAACTTCTGAGAACACTTCATATAGAAAAACTTACACAATAATACAAAAACGCCCCAGTGCGGTGGCTCACGCCTATAATCCCAGCACTTTGGGAGGCTGAGCAGGCAGATCACGAGGTCAGGAAATCGAGACCATCCTTACCAACATGGTGAAATCCCGTCTCTACTAAAAACACAAAAATTAGCTGGACGTGGTGGCACACGCCTGTAATCCCAGCTACTCGGGAGGCTGAGGCAGGAGAATCGCTTGAACCTGGGAGTTGGAGGTTTCAGTGAGCCAAGATTGCCACTGCACTCCAGCCTGCCGACAGAACGAGACTCCGTCTCAAAAAACAAAACAAAACAAAACACCATTTTGCAATTCCAAGAATAACAGAAAACACAGAAAGTTATGTTCAAGAATGTTCACTGCCGGTGCAGTGGCTCATGCCTGTAATCCTAGCACTTTGGGAGGCTGAGACTGGAGGATCACTTGAGCCCAGGAGGTGGAGGCTGCAGTGAGCCATGATCACACCACTGTACTCCAACCTGGGCAACAGAGAGAAACCCTGTCTCAAAAAAAAAAAAAGCCGGGCGCGGTGGCTCAAGCCTGTAATCCCAGCACTTTGGGAGGCTGAGACGGG
>NW_022308317.1:0-3418 GCF_002776525.5 Piliocolobus tephrosceles | reverse complement strand
TTTTTGAGACAGGGTCTCACTCTGTCACCCATGCTAGAGTGCAGTGGCACAATTACAGCTCGCTGCAGCCTTGATCTTGTGGGCTCAAGCCATCCTACCACCTCAGTCTCTTGGGTAGCTAAGACTACAAGTGCATGCCATTATGCCCAGACCATATTCTTTATTTTTTGTAGAGATGAGGTCTCGCTATGTTGCCCAGGCTGGTCTTGAACTCCCAGGCTCAAGCAATCCTCCCACCTTGGCCTCCCAAAGTGTTGGGATTATAAACATGAGCCACCATGCCCAGCCCTCTTTCCTTTTTTTCAGTGAAGTTTAAATTCATAGTAAAATATTGAGATGTCTAATCAGCACGTAAGTCTGTTGTGTATTTTAACACACCGCAGACAGAATGCTTGAATGTATGTACTTCTAAAAAAAGAAATAGTCCTATTTCTTAATGAGCAATACCAAAGCCTAGTGATTTTTTTTTTTAAGGGTTTATGTCTTAATTTGGCATCATTACTTCAGTAGGAATACTTGTGGAGAAAGTGTTAATACTTGTCTTTTAATTTATTAATATTGAACTTAATGATCTTTTAATTTTTTTTTCTGGTTATAAAGTGTTACATGTTTATTTTAGGGAATTGAGAAAACAGAAGAGTTTAGAAAAGAAAATTTAAACTACTTCTCAGCATTATTAACATTTTGGTGTATTTCTGGTCTATAAATGTACACATAATTTATACATATAGGTGTATGTTATAATTTTTAATGAATATTATCTCACAGTTTTTTTTTTTTTTTGGAGACAATCTTACTTTGTCTCCCAGGCTGGAGTGCAGTGGTGCGATCTTGGCTCACTGCAACCTCCACCTCCCAGGTTCACCCAGGTTCAAGCAATTTTCGTGCCTCAGCCTCTTGAGTAACTGGGACTATAGGCGCGGGCCACTACACCTGGCTAATTTTTGTATTTTCAGTAGAGACGGGATTTTGCCGTGTTGGCCAGGTTGGTCTCGAACTCCTGGCCTCAAGTGATCCACCCACTTCAGCCTCCCAAAGTGTTGGGATTACGAGCGTGAGCCACTGCACCCCGCCTATCTCATAGAGTTTTATGTCTTGAATTTTACCTGACCAATCTTGAGCATTTTCCATATCCTTAATATTCTTTAAAAACATTATTATTTTTTTTTTTGAGACAGGATCTTGCTATGTTGTTCACGCTGGTGAACTCCTGGCCTCAAATAATCCTCCCACTTCAGCCTCCCAAGTAGTTGGGATTATAGGCGTGAGCCACTGTGCCTGGCTAAAAACATAATGGATTCATGGTTTACAATTTTTGGTTCAGAAATAATATTGTGATGAACATTTCTGTGCTATTACCAGTTTGCTGGATTACATGAGGCATAGAGATATCTTTAGGACAGGATACATTCACACTGAGTGTGAGGGTACATGTTGGCACCACTGTACAGTCCCAGAGCTGAATAGTTAAGCCTTTTAAAATACTTAAAGGGAGATTAAATACACAATTCCTTTTTAAATACTTACTGGTCAGGAAGTTTCAGTTCTTGACTTTATTGTAACTTGCTTTGTAACCCTGAAAGCCACCTTCCCCTTTGGGGCCCTGATTTCCTTACCTGACAAATAGTGAAACTGGACCTGATAATTTCAAAATGCCTTCCAGCTTTGAGAATCGGTGAATCTAATAATAGTTGACAAAAAAGCAAACCAACCAACTGTTCTGGTTGTTTGTATTTAGTGATATATTGCTAGCTTTGTAAGTGTTTATGGGTAGACAGAACCTTGAGTGCTGCTGATATTATATCCCACTGTTTGGTGTTTGGCCATCTCTATTATGAACATCTAAGGGACTTGTTAAACAAGTAGATTCCTGGGCTCTTCCTATGTATATTGAAATTCGAGAAGCGCTGTTTAGCCTTGTTTACAAGATGGAAAGCAAAATAGGTTTTTTTTTTTTTTTTGAGACAGGGTCTTGCTTTGTCACCCAGGCTGGAGTGCTGTGGTGCTGTCACGGCTTACTGTGATCTCTGCCTCCTGGGCTTAAGAGATCCTCCCACCTTAGCATCCTGAGTAGCTGGGACTACAGGCAAGCGCCTCCATGCCTGGATAGTTTTATTTTTTTTCTAGGGATGGGGTTTCACCATGTTGCCCAGGCCCGTCTCGAACTCCTGGGCTCAAGTGATTTGCCTGCCTCGGCCTAAAATAGCTTTTTTTGTTGTTGATATTTTGTGTTTTATATTTAGAAACCTAGAAGAGAGATATTTCACTTGTTGTAAAAATGTTTACCATATTCTCTGTTTTCTCTTTTGCCTGTTTAATTACTTTTGTTTTCCAGATTTTTCTTCTGGTTCAAAGCAGGAAATGGCGGGATGGCCTTTGTTCCAAAACAGTGGAATACCATCGCCTAGATCAGAATGTTAATGAGGCAATGCCTTCTTTGAAGATTACCAATGATTATATTTTTTAAAGCACTGTGATTTGAATTTGCTTATTATGTAATTTTATTTGCTTGACTTTTTATATGATATTGTGCAGATGTTTGCCATAGGCAATTGGTACTTAAATGAGAGGTGGGTCTCTCTTTTGCCTTGGTGCTTTGGAAATTAAATGTCACAAACGAGTATATAATTTTTTATCTGTACTTTTAGAGCTGAGTTTAGTCAGGTGTCCAAAATGTGAGTTAAGCATTATCTTATATTTACACTGTTAGTTTTTATTGTTTTAGATTTATTATGCTTCTTCTGGAAGGATTAGTGATGCTACTTTCAAAAGATCCCAAACTTGTAACTAAGTTCTAACATATCTGTTACTGCTGACTCACATTCATTCTCTGCCATTCAAATACTATTTTTTATCCACACATTTTTTTGTGTTCCCAAACTGTAATGTACAAGGACATGTGTGATAATGCTTTGGATTTGAGTAGTATTTTTTTTTTCTTCCAAGAAAACTGCTTTGGATATTTTTAGATAATTTAAACATAATTTAGGATAACGATATTGCTCAATCTGACCACAATTTTAGGTAAAACATTAAATGTGTCAAGAAATCTTGGCAACAGAGACTCTGCAGCTTGCAGTGGACATAGATAAAATGTTACAGAGATACTACTATTTTTTTGGTTGGAATTACTATATTTAGAAGTAGAAACTGGTAAAATGCTAAATACATGTACAATTGCTTTTAGTTAGCAATTGATTGTAGCATGGGTTCCTCCAAGGTTTCAAGCAATGGGCAGAGTTTAAAGTTATATCAGATTTGTTTACTTCATTTATTATTTTACAGTAAATTTGAATAAATCTTAGGGGCCATTATCACTTAAATAATACTGTATCTAGGTCTTTCAAGTTAAAATTATACCTGAATGAAGTTGTTTGTATACATAAAGGATATTTGTGTACAATGACCTTTTTTCCCC
>NW_022308315.1:3519-10013 GCF_002776525.5 Piliocolobus tephrosceles | reverse complement strand
GCAGTGAGCTGAGGTCCGGCCACTGCACTCCAGCCTGGGCGACAGAGCGAGACTCCGTCTCAAAAAAAAAAAAAAAAAGGGAAAAGTCAGTGCAGGTCGCACTGCAGTCCGGCAGGAGGCAGGACGGTCAGCCTAGGGCCAGAAGGGCCCTTCCCTCCCTGAGGTCAGAGGACCCCCAGGGTGTAGTACATAGGTCTAGCAATCACAGTCTTAGGCTCCAGGCCGGTGGCTCCCTGGCACCTGGAGAGACAGAGGGTTGGGAAGTCCCAGGCTGCTAAGCCCTAACCGCCTCCCCCACCAGCCTTCAAAGTCTCCCTACTAATCCAGCAGTCCAGCCAAAGAGGGTTTGGACATTGCCCCACCACCTTCCAGCAACAGCCAAGCCCAGGAATGTGCTCATCAGCTGCCTCTGCAAAACGGGAAAGGTATCAGTGACTCCCTCCCCTCCCCAGAACACATGACACCAGTGCTCCGGGCAGCTGCGCCGTGTCCCGGCGTTCTCTCCAGAGGGCCAGCTCCCCACACAGCGGGTCCACAGGGTCACTGCACCCCATCCCACAGCCAGGGAGCACAGGAACAAATACATCCCACCCCTTTAGCTGTGACTCAAGACAGCCTCCCTCCTCAGAGACCCTGCAAGGAGCCACAGCTCTCGGGGCTCTGCTCACATCTTGGGGGCAGAGCTAACATCCTCACACGGCACCTCCAGATGCCTGTGCCCACTTTTCCGTGACTGTGGCTCACTGTGTCGCAGGACCAGGCATGGCACGCAAACCCTGCTGAGGCCCTGGAGCTGAACTAGCCAGAAACCAGCCCCAACATGGGCTGTCTCCAAAACCCACGGAGCTAGGGTCCAGGGCAGATGGCAGCACCCAGACTGCCGAGCTGGTGTGAGCCGTGTTGGGCCAAGGACATGTGGGCAAACCGGGCTGGTTGGTGCTGGCAACGTGCTGACACAGGTCCTCGCGGCATGCTGGCCGGATACTCCACAGCCTGGAGCGGAGGCAGGAGCGGGAGCAGCCGGGTTTGTGAGGGCCCGTGGGGGTGATGAGGGCGGTAGCGGGGAGAACGGGAGAACTGCACCCCCGGCAAGGCCTGGTCTGGCTTGAGAGCTGTCTCTGGCTCCAGCAGCTGCAACCAGCCCACAAGCTTGGGAACAAGCTCGGGAACTGGGAGGACGCCGGGGAATCTCAGCAGTGCGGAAGCTCGTACTCCGGGAAGCACGTCAGGACGTGAAGTTGGCAGGGCTCAGAGTCACAGGCAGGGCTCCTCAAGGCAGCCTGGTGAGAGCCGCTTGTTCTGTCCAAGTTTCTGAGGGCCGAGCAGCCTCCCTAGAGCCACAACTCCACCCCTACTCCCTCCTGCACCCTTGGGCTCCTTCCTCCTGCCTCACCTGCCCTCTGAGACCACCATGAGCCCTGCTGGATCCTCAGGGCTTCTGCTGTTGCCCTGAGTGGAACCCACAGACACCACAGAGCTCCTGTCGCCTCCCCTGCAGAGAAGCAGCAAATCCAGGCTCAGCAGAGCCATCGCCCAGCCCTGCACACAGGCCGCAGCTTTCTGTCTGCAGAAAAATCAATTGTTGGCTGGGCGCGGTGGCTCATGCCCATAATCCCAGCACTTTGGGAGGCTGAGGTGGGTGGATCACGAGGTCAGCCAGCAGATCCTGGCTAACACAGTGAAACCCCGTCTCTACTAAAAATACAAAAAATTAGCCGGGCGCGCGGTGGCGGGCACCTGTAATCCCAGCCACTCAGGAGGCTGAGGCAGGAGAATCACTTGAACCCGGGAGGCAGAGGTTGCAGTGAGCTGAGATAGCACCATTGCACTCCAGCCTGGGCGACTCTGTCTCAAAAAAAAAAAATCGACAGTCTATGTGTTTTCCTGTACGTGAAGCACAAGAGCGCTGAGGTTAAGCCACATTACAACTTAGACCAGAAGATGGCCGGGCACAGTGGTTCACGCCTGTAATCCCAGCACTTTGGGAGGATGAGGCAGGTGGATCCCAAGGTCAGGGAGATCGAGACCATCCTGGCTAACATGGTGAAACCCCATCTCTACTAAAAATACAAAACAAAAACAAAAACAAAAAAGTTGGTTGGGTGTGGTGGTGGGCACCTGTAGTCCCAGCTACTCAGGAGGCTGAGGCAGGGGAATGGTGTGAACCCAGGAGGCGGAGCTTGCAGTGAGCTGAGATCACACCACTGCACTCCATCCTGGGTGACAGAGCGAGACTCTGTCTCAAAAAAAAAAAAAAAAGACCAGGAGATTCTTCTTTTTAGAGACAGGGTCTCACTCTAGGGTGGAGTGCAGTGGTGCAATCTCCGCTCACTGCAGTCTTGACCTCCTGGGATCAAGCGATCCTCCCGTCTCAAACTCCCGAGTAGCTGGGGCTGTAGGTGCAAACCATGCCCAGCTAATTTCTAGTTTTTCATTGAGACAGGGTCTCCCCATGTTACCCCAGCACTGGGATTCCAGGCGCGCGTCCCTGTGCCCAGTCCAGCCTTTATCGTGTGAAGGGTTAGTGGTAAGCAGGACACCCTGTTCCTCTCATCCGCCCTTACAGCCTGAGTCCACCTGATTTCTCGTCACTCCACGGCGGGGATGGGAGGGAACGACCTGGAGTCTGTGAGCATCACGTGGGGCTGTGTGGCTCCACCTGTGTCCACAAACCAGGGTCCAGAATCACAGAAGCCCCATCACAGTCCAGGTGAAGCAGCCGGCAGGCAGGGAAGGCATCCTCGCCAGGAACCACAAGCCTGCACAGCTCCGCCAGGGAGACGGGCGCCTGTTTCTGCATCTGCACACCTCACTCCAGGGGTGAGGCCCCTCAACACCAGTGACCCCACCAAGGCCTGGCAGACGGCCTTGGCGTCAGCATTCCAGCCCAGCTCCCCAGGCTTGGCGAGATCATAAACCCGAGGCAAGGACAGGTGGTAAAATTTCAACTTTATTTGTCCAATGTGTTCAATTCCAGATTGCGAAATAGAAATGCCTCAAGAACCGTCAACGTCTGATTCAGCTCCAGCATCCTCGGCCACCTCCCAGCCTGGGAGTCAAGGGTCCTGGTTCTGCCTCAAGCAGGCCACGAGCCATGCTGTAGAGAGGCCAGTGGTCACAAGCAATGAGCCCACGACAGGATGTGGAGCCCTGGCTTGAGGGAAGGGGAAGGCCCAGGCCTGTGCTGGGCTCCAGGGCTGGCAGCCACCAGCCCTTCCTCCAGGCATGAGGGACACCCTGACAGGATCTAGAAGTCTCCATTTACCCAAAAAATGCAAGAGCCATGATCAGTCATGGCAACACTGCACGCGGTGCTGAGTGACCGTGTCCAGTCTGGCTCCGTCCCTCCCACACGGGGGACAAGCTTCTCCAAAGAAGCCTGGCCAAGGTGGAACAAATACCCTGATGTCGAAAAATGTCTAAAAATCCCACAAATGGAATTTTCAAAGAGAGCAGAAACCTCCCGCAGGAGGGAGGCAGCGAGACTCTGAACACTCTGGCGAGCACGCTGGACAGACCCATAAGTACATCATGGTTTCAGGAAACAAGCCCCAGTGGGGCGGGCTGCCTGGAGATGGATCCCTTTCCAAAAACCGAAAAGCAGAAGGAAGAGACGGGGGTGAATGGACGGTGTGTGGGGGCGAGGTGTCACTTCAGAAAGGTTCCCTGGGTTTCCGGCGACGCCCTCCTTCAGGTGAGGGCCGCAGGCTTCAGAGGTGTGCGCTGCTGCTGGGTGTGCGGCCCCGAGAGGTCTAGGCAGCGCCCCGATCTGGCTTTCCGTCTTACAGTTCATCTTTCACAGCTTTCTGATCGTCGTCTTCCTCCATGTCTGGCTCCTCTGCTTCTTCCAGGTCCTCGAGATCCTGGGATACAGGAAAAGGTGGGGGACACGTTGGCTGCGACGGCTGAGGCTGCCGGCACCCAGCACCCCACGCTGCTCACATTGGGGACCAGCCGGCCACGTTGGACGTGGCCACCGGCCACTGGAGCAGCCAACCCTGGCCTTTACGAGATACACGGGGTCTTCCCAGGAAGAGTGAGGCCTGGGGGATTTCTACCTATAGCAGGATGAATCAGAGCCCCCACTGTGTCAGGAACCCCGGGAGTCCCAGCGCAGCCTCGGACCCTTCCACTGGGCATGGCAGGCATATGTGTGCCTCCCAGCTTGGCACCATGGAGCCTACAGAGTCCACATCTTGGCAGGGACAACAGCCCCAGCATGATGTTCAGGCAGAGTCACCGCTGGGGTGACCATTCTACTTCCAACCCTCAGGCTCTGGCCAGCGACAGACCACAGGCAGCACGAGGGGCCGGCCCTCCGTCCCTAGCCTGGGCAGGGTGCTCCCACCTCCCACTCTGCACCAGCACTCCCAGCCAGCCCTGCCAGCCTAGACTGACCACGCCCTCATCTCCCTCACCATGGCCAAGCACCCTCCCCTGCTACATCCTCCCAACACCAGCCCTCCTGCTTCTCCGGCAGCGTCACCACTGCTGCTGGCCATGCGCTGACAGGCAGGACTCAGCTCCTGAGGGCGTCAGACCCACGTCTGCTCCCTTGTGCCCGGGCTCCGCCAGTGGGCTGGGGATGGACATGTGAGTCCAAGTTAGCAGCATGTGAGGAACCAGTGCCATGCGTCTGAGAACGTTTTCTAAGCAAAATCTGGTTTTTAAAGATGTCTTTGACCTCGCCCCCTAAAGAAGTGCTGGCCGGGGAGAGCTGTTTCAGCAGAGCACTGGGAGCACATCCCTTGCCCTGCTGGGCAGAGGTGTGGAGCCCCAGAGCCCTGGATGCACAGACGTGCCTCCGACAGCACCGTTCTCATCACAAGTCAAGCCCAAGTGGGCATGTCCCATGGGGCCGCAGGGCTGAATCCCAGAGACTGGCCCAGGGCTGTGACCCCACTCACGTCATCATCCCCTGCCCCATCCTGGCCACCGCTCTCCAGGAACTTCTTAAAACCATCCAGTGTGCGTTCCCCGTTGTAATCGATGACCTGTGAAGACAGGGATGAGTGCAGGGGCTGGTCCTGGCCCAGAACCAATCTCCCAGCATTGGCTCCTCCTCCCTAGAGAAAGGCAGAGCAGGCCCGGCCTGGTGGCTCACACCTGGAATCCAGCATTTTGGGAGTTCAAAACCAGCCTAGGCAATATAGTGAGATCCCATCTCTCTCAAAAAAGAAAAAAAGGTGGGTGCTTCTGAAGGAGCTCCCACAGCTCTTCTCCCACCCAACTAGCCCCAGGTTCCTTCCAGACAAAGAAGCACCCGGGCTGGCGTGGAGACCATTGCTTTCCCAGGGCCCACCCTGGCCCCATCTAGAGGGAAGGCGCACCGTCCTGTCGACGCTGGCAGGAAAGAACTTGAGTGTGGGGAAGCTGTGCACTTTGACGGCCTCCACCTCGTTGGCGGTCGAGTCCATCTTGGCGATAACGATGTTCTCGTGGTCCTTGTACGTTTCTCCCAGTTTATCCCAAATGGGAGCCAACTGTTTGCAGTGACCACACCACGGGGCATCTGAAAAGAAAGCAGTTCTAGGGTGTGTCCTGGACCACAAAGTCGCTGGTAGACGCTTCCCCGGGAGTCCGCACACCTCCCGCGTGCCCTGGTAGCACGGACCTGGGAAGCTGAAGGGGCAACACTTACAGAACTCCACGAAGACGTTCTTTTTCTCATCAAAAGCCACCTCTTCAAAGTTCTTCCCAACAAGCACCTTGACAGGCTGCTTGTCCCAGTCCTCCGGCAGCTCCTGGCTCATCAGGTGGGGCTGGAGGGCAGGCAGGGCACGGTGAGGGGCGGCACCACCTGGGGGACCACAGAGCTCCACAACCCTCACCCCTGCCTGGCTGAGGTGCATGGCTGCCCTTGGCATCACCAGGATGGCAGCCGCGGAAGCCAACAGTGCCAAGAATCCAGGAAGAGAAGGCTGAGCCAGTGGGCTGGGCCCAATGAGCCCACGCAGGCCACACCCTCGCCGGCCAGGAGGCTTCCCTGAGGAGCATCTGGGCCAGCAGCGTCACCAAGAGGCTCCTACAGGTCCCCACGGGTGTGACAACAGTGGTCTTCACACGACCTTGGGCTCTGTCCTCTTATCTGAAGATCTTACTCTGAGGACGAAGCCCAGGACACTGAGAGCCCAGAGACCCCAAGGTGGCGGCTCTACCTGGGGGGCAGCCCTGGCCCGGGACACGCCCACACCTTGATTTTGCCCTCCAGGAAGCGGTGACAGAACTCTGTGATCCTCTCTGCTGTCAGCTCATCCGATTCGGGCTTGTACTTGGTCATCTCCTCCTCCAGGGTGATGAGGCGCACGGCCGGGCACTCTTCCTTCTTCAGGCCAAAGAACTCAAGGATGCGCTGGTTGTCGGTGTGGTCGCTGTCGATGAAGATGAACAGGATCTGGGGGAGAAAAGGAGGTTGCACAGGTGCGGGAGATGGCTGGCCTCTGCCTTCAGCCCTGACGTCACTCAGAAGGTGCGGAGACGGCTGGCAGGCTGGC
>NW_022308315.1:0-3509 GCF_002776525.5 Piliocolobus tephrosceles | reverse complement strand
GAAGGTGCGGAGACGGCTGGCAGGCTGGCCTCTGCCTCCAGCCCTGATGTCACTCAGAAGGTGTGGAGACGGCTGGCAGGCTGGCCTCTGCCTCCAGCCCTGATTTCACTCGGAAGCAGATGGTGCCCCTGGTGCCTTTCCTCCAACCTGGACTCTGGGGGTTGCCCAACCAGACCAGCAGGTGACCGGGAGCAGAGGTCTGGCCTGGCTGGCCCCTCATCTACGTCCAGGCTCTCCTGAATCGGGTGCCCGGTCCGGTCCAGGAGGCAGCCTCAGGAAGGCCCCACACTTCTGTCACCTCAGGAAGAGTCGTACGGTTCCCTGGCACCGCCCCATGAGCCACCCAGAGGAGCAGCTCACCTTGCCCTTAAAGCTCTCGGCTGCTGTTTTGAAGTTGCTCAGTTTGCCGTCATAGTCAGACACACTCTTGGGCAGGAACAGCAGGATGTGAGTCTTGATTTCACCTCCAAAAATCTTCGGGGCTGTCTGTGTTATAAACTTAAGTTACTGGGTCTGAGTCACACGCTATTAATGCAGAATGTTCTCCCAACGGCCTCCAATGCTAGACGGCGGACAGCAGTGGTGACCGGGAGCCTCATGCTACCCCCAACCCACTCCTCCCCATCCCCAGCCTGAGGGCTGCAGGGAGGCAGGGGAGCCGCACCTGCTCAGTGAACTCGATGACAAGGGGCAGCTGGTTGTATTTGATGAAGTCCAGCAGGTTCTCCTTGGTGACCTCCCCTTCAAAGTTGTTCCGGCCTTCATCAAACTGTGGACAGAAAGGGGGCCCTGACTGAGCACTGCTGCCAGGAGCATAGGCCCCGGGTCCACATCTCCCTGGACGTGGGAAGCCACAACAGCCAGCAGCCCTGCCCTCCTGTGGGGTTTCAAGCCACAAGCCCAGCGATGGGTATAGGACATGACTGTTCCCTGACAGCCAGACTGGCTCTGGCCACAGCCTTATGGCTGCCAGTGAATTCAACGGCTGGGTTTACATCCACAACTTGAGCCTGCGCATGTGGTTCCAGCAACCCTTGAAGTGTGGCCCATCCCCGGGGCCCCCAACCCTTTCAGGGGACCCATGTGGTCAAAGCTATTTTCTTTCTTTTTTTTTTTTTTTGAGACGGAGTCTCGCTCTGTCGCCCAGGCTGGAGTGCAGTGGCTGGATCTCAGCTCACTGCAAGCTCCGCCTCCCGGTTTCACGCCATTCTCCTGCCTCAGCCTCCGGAATAGCTGGGACTACAGGCGCCCGCCACCTCGCCCGGCTAGATTTTTTTATTTTTTAGTAGAGACGGGGTTTCGCCATGTTAGCCAGGATGGTCTCGATCTCCTGACCTCGTGATCCGCCCGTCTCGGCCTCCCAAAGTGCTGGGATTACAGGCTTGAGCCACCGCGCCCAGCCCAAAGCTATTTTCTTTTGTATTTATTTTTGAGACAGAGTCTCGCTCTGTTGCCCAGGCTGGAGTGCAGTGGCATGATATTGGCTCACTGCAACCTCTGCCTCTCGGGTTCAAGTGATTCTCCTGCCTTAGCCTCCCAAGTAGCTGAGACTACAGGAGCCTGCCACCACACCCGGCTCATTTTTTTGTAGTTTTAGCAGAGATGGAGTATTTTAAAATAGATAGTTTCACCATGTTGGCCACGAAGGTCTCGATCTCTTGACCTCATGATCCACCTGCCTTGGCCTCCCAAAGTGCTGGGATTACAGGCATGAGCCACCGCGCCCCACCGGTCAAAGCTGTTTTCACACTCACACTTCCCTAGCCTTTGCCTTTGCCCTCTCCCGCTCACGTGCTGTGGCACAGACTCACAGAGGCTACTGGCTGTGTGGTGTCGCAACAGCAGGAGGGCAGGAGAGGAGGATCCTGCTGGAGGAATCTAAAACACCACTTAGCAGTAAATTGTTTTTGTCTGGGAAAAATTAGTTTCCATAAAGGTGTGATTTATGATAACATGTAATGGGATGATTATTCTTTTAAATTAACTTGGCCACAGTGGCTCACGCCTGTAAGTCCAGCATTTTGGGAGGCCAAGATGGGTGGACTGCTTGAGGCCAGGAGTTCGAGACCAGCCTGGCCAACATGGTGAAACCCCCACTCTACCAAAAATACAAAAAATTAGCTGGGTGTGGTGGTGCGTGCCCGTAATCCCAGCTGCTTGGGATACTGAGGCAGGAGAATCACTTGAACCCAGGAGGTGGAGGTTGCAGTGAGCCAAGATCGTGCCACTGCACTCCAGCCTAGGCAACAGAGCAAGACTCTGTCTCAAAAAAAAAATACGGCCGGGCACGGTGGCTCAAGCCTGTAATCCCAGCACTTTGGGAGGCCGAGACGGGCGGATGATGAGGTCAGGAAATCAAGACCATCCAGGCTAACACGGTGAAACCCCGTCTCTACTAAAAAATACAAAAAACTAGCCGGGCGAGGTGGTGGGTGCCTGTAGTTCCGGCTACTCGGAAGGCGGAGCTTGCAGTCAGCTGAGATCCAGCCACTACACTCCAGCCTGGGCGACAGAGCGAGACACCGAGACTCCGTCTCAAAAAACAAACAAACAAAAACAAACATCAATTGGGTGTGGTGACACCTGCCTGTAATCCTAGCTACTCGAGAAGCTGACGCAGGAGGACTGCTTGAGCCAGGTAGGTAGACATTGCAGTGAGATCACACCACTGCACTCTAGTCTGAGTGACAAGAGTGAAACAGGCCGGGCGTGGTGGCTCACGCCTGTAATCCTAGTACTTTGGGAGGCTGAGGCGGGGGACCACCTGAAGCCAGGAGTTTCAGAGCAGCCTAGTGCAACATGGTGAAACCCCGTCTTTACTAAAAATACAAAAATTAGCCGGGCATGGTGGCGGGTGCCTGTAATCCCAGCTATTTGGGAGACTGAGAGGCGGAGGTTGCAGTGAGCCAAGATTGCACCACTGCATTCGAGCCTGGCAACAGAGTGAGACTCCGTCTCAAAAAATAAAAAATAAATTAAATAAATAAAGAAAAAAAAGAGAAGAAACAAAAACATTTTTTACATTCTTAGTTCTAGTTTCTAATACAACAGATCCTGAAAGGCGCAATCCACATGGCCGTGAGGCTCTGGCGATCCCTAATAATGTGCGGCAGCTTCAGGGAGTGCTCAGGCCACAAGATGGAGAGGCTGTGGCAGCCCAACCATGAGGGGTCAGTCTGCAGCTGAGGATGCAGCCTCGGCTCAGGCTCAGAGAGGCACTCCTGTGCTGAGGCTCTTCAGGTGAGAATTTTGGGTGAGCCTTCCATTACTCCCTCTGAACCACTTTTTTATTTAAAAAATTTATTAGGCCAGGCGCGGTGGCTCAAGCCTGTAATCCCAGCACTTTGGGAGGCCGAGACGGGTGGATCACAAGGTCAGGAGATCGAGACCATCCTGGCTAACACGGTGAAACCCTGTCTCTACTAAAAAATACAAAAAACTAGCCGGGCAACGTGGCGGGCGCCTGTAGTCCCAGCTACTCGGGAGGCTGAGGCAGGAGAATGGCATAA
>NW_022308313.1:0-1316 GCF_002776525.5 Piliocolobus tephrosceles | reverse complement strand
TTTAAAATTTATTGTTTTTACAAAGATGTAAAAAAAAAAAAAAAAAAAATAATTAAACATTGAAATTATATTTGAAAAGTTATATTTGAAAAAAAAAATTTTTTAAAAATGTTTTAAATTGTTATGGTTACGAAAAAAAAAAAAAAATTAAAAATTGTATATGGACGTAAAAAAAAAAAAAAAAAAAAAACAAATAGGAAAAAAAAATTATAATTGTTATAGGCGGTAAAATAACATTATAATAAAATAATAACATAAGTACTGGTTCTAAGGGTTAATAAGAAATAAATATAAAAATAAAGCTTTAAATTTTATTTTATTTTATATATATATTGTATTTATTATTTTACTTTTTATATATAATTTAATTGTTAAAATTTATTACTTTTAATTTAAAATGAAAGTGTGTAATATATTTTATATTATTAATATATTATTTATATTACATTTTCTGACTCCAAGTGTTCGAACAACAGACCCTGGTGTGAATGGTATCGAAGATGCTCTAAATAATGTAAATGAAAAATTTAATAAACTGGACAAAAAAAAAAAGGCTTTATATATTGGATTGGCTACTGGTGCATTGGCACTTATTGCTGGTGCTATAACAGGAGGGGTTTTGTATAAAAAAAAAAAAGTTCCTGGATGGGACACACCTTTACAGGTACATAGAGCTTACGAAGCAATAACTGAAGCAACCATAAGCGGTATAAAAAAAAACAAAACAAGATATTTATAAGGGTGTACCTTTCAGTAAAGCAATCCCTTCTGAAAATTGGTTAAAGAACGAGTTAATATCAAATTTGAAACAATATAGTGACGTCACTTTCACAGATGAACAGATAAATAGCGTTTTAAATACAGCCCCTTATGTTCAATTTAACATTTCAAGAAATTTAAAGTTGTCAGAATAATAATAATTATATACAGAGGTATATATATATATATATATATATATATATATGTAAAAAATTCAAGCTATAAACAATGTAAAGGAAGGAATGTCATTTCCTCAATTTTTTTTTTAAAGTTATAAATTTTCCTCAATTTTTTTTTTAAAGTTATAAATATATATATTAAATACTAATATGTGCAAAGAAAAAAATATATTTTTGTGTTTGTCTTATATATAAATATATTTAATACTATTAATGTACTTTTTTTTGTTATTTGTGCGTTTCATAAATAGTAAAGTTTTTAAGTCTTAAAAATTTTTTTTTTTTTTTTTTTTTCGTTATGTAATCATTGTAACAATGTATATTGTGTGTTTTTGTTATATGTAATTGTGTTGATCTTGATTTTATTTGTTTTTTTTT
>NW_022308311.1:0-1392 GCF_002776525.5 Piliocolobus tephrosceles | reverse complement strand
ACTCTGTCTGACAGCTTTGAAGAGAGCAGTGGATATCCCAACACGGAGGTTGAGATCTGAGAACAGACAAACTGCCTGCTCAAGTGGGTCCCTGACCCCTGAGTAGTCTAACTGGGAGACATCCCCCACTAGGGGCAGTCTGACACCCCACACCTCACAGGGTGGAGTACACCCCTGAGAGGAAGCTCCCAAAGTAGGAATCAGACAGGTACACTCGCTGTTCAGCAATATTGTATCTTCTGCAACCTCTGCTGCTGATACCCAGGCAAATAGGGTCTGGAGTGGACCTCAAGCAATCTCCAACAGACCTACAGCTGAGGGTCCTGACTATTAGAAGGAAAACTATCAAACAGGAAGAACACCTATACCAAAACCCCATCAGTATGTCACCATCATCAAAGACCAGAGGCAGATAAAACCACAAAGATGGGGAAGAAGCAGGGCAGAAAAGCTGGAAATTCAAAAAATAAGAGCGCATCTCCCTCTGCAAAGGACCGCAGCTCATCACCAGCAACAGATCAAAGCTGGACAGAGAATGACTTTGATGAGATGAGAGAAGAAAGCTTCAGTTCATCAGACTTCTCAGAGCTAAAGGAGGAATTACGTACCCAGTGCAAAGAAACTAAAAACCTTGAAAAAAGAGTGGAAGAATTGATAGCTAGAATAATTAATGCAGAGAAGGTCATAAATGAAATGACAGAGATGAAAACCATGACACGAGAAATACGTGACAAATCCACAAGCTTAAGTAACCGACTCGATCAACTGGAAGAAAGAGTATCAGCGATTGAGGATCAAATGAATGAAATGAAGTGAGAAGAGAAACCAAAAGAAAAAAGAAGAAAAAGAAATGAACAAAGCCTGCAAGAAGTATGGGATTATGTAAAAAGACCAAATCTACGTCTGATTGGGGTGCCTGAAAGTGAGGGGGAAAATGGAACCAAATTGGAAAACACTCTACAGGATATCATCCAGGAGAACTTCCCCAACCTAGCAGGGCAGGCCAACATTCAAATTCAGGAAATACAGAGAACGCCACAAAGATACTCCTCCAGAAGAGCAACTCCAAGACACATAATTGCCAGATTCACCAAAGTTGAAATGAAGGAAAAAATCTTAAGGGCAGCCAGAGAGAAAGGTCGGGTTACCCACAAAGGGAAGCCCATCAGACTGACAGCAGATCTCTCGGCAGAAACTCTACAAGCCAGAAGAGAGTGGGGGCCAATATTCAACGTTCTTAAAGAAAAGAATTTTAAACCCAGAATTTCATATCCAGCCAAACTAAGTTTCATAAGTGAAGGAGAAATAAAATTCTTTACAGATAAGCAAATGCTTAGAGATTTTGTCACCACCAGGCCTGCCTTACAAGAGACCCTGAAGGAAGCCCTAAAC
>NW_022308310.1:0-1183 GCF_002776525.5 Piliocolobus tephrosceles | reverse complement strand
CACATTAAAAAATTGTTATTGTTTAAGAAAAACACACGAGCGCATTATACATGTATTTTGTTTCAGTATGTGCATTTAAATAAAAAATATAGCTTACTCATAAAAAACTAATTATATATTTTTATTAGTGTATAATTTATTTAAATTATAAATTATTAGGCACGAAATAATATTTATTTCAATGTAATACAAAATATAATGAAATGTAGAACACATAAAAAACGTTCATATTCAAACCCACACCCATTTTATATTGAATAATACAATACACACAAAATGAATATCTTACATATAAAAAATTGGCTACTTCATAAATATAAAAAAAAAAAAAAAAAAATTAATCAATGAAACTTTATAAAAAACAATTAAATATATAAAAATAATATTGAAATGAAACAGAAAAGACCAATAAAACATGTAACTTTTTAATTATTTACTTTAGAAATAATAGTGTTTTATACAATGTGCATATGGACTTCTTCCAAAAAAGAATGTTGTGCTTTTTTGTTCTTATGATATTTTTTATAATGCCTTAAGCTCAAAGTATACAAATATTTTACATAACAACATACGTTGATGTTTTAAATAGCGTACCATATAGCCACTAATATAATTATAGTTATTTATTCTGACAAAACATTTTGTTATAATTTTAGGAACTACAAATTACATCTAAAATCTTAGAATCCATTTTTAAATAAAATAAATCATAAAAATAAAAAATGATTCAACAAATTATAAATTGTTCATTATTTACTTATTTATTTTCAATAAATTTTCAATAAATTTTCAATAAATTTTTAATAAATTTTTAACAAACAATTTTAATCAATAAATTTCCAAAACCGTTTGTATGTATGTATCTATATATGTTTTTTTTTTTTATCTTTTATTTTTTAAAAGTTGTTCTTTCATTATAAAAAAGAAAAAAATTTATCATACAAAATTTTATTCATATTTAAAGTTACATATATAAAACAATTTATTTTTTATTCGTTTAAAAAGTTTATATCAATAAATATATTTCACGTAACCACAAATATTTATATAAATTAATGAAAATGTTTAAAAAAAAAAAAAAAAAAAAAAAAATTTTTTTTAAAAAATGTTGAAACGTAAAATACGATTTAAAAATATACGAACTAGACAAAAATAAAAGTCAAAATTTTATTTAAAAACTATA
>NW_022308309.1:0-6897 GCF_002776525.5 Piliocolobus tephrosceles | reverse complement strand
TGATCAAGAAAAAAGAACAGTCTAGAAATACACCCACACACGTGGTCAATTGCTATTTGATAAGAAGCCAGAGTTATCCAATGGAGAAAGGACAGTCTTTTCAACAAGGGAGTTCCTGAAGAATTGGACATCCATATGCAAATAATAATAATAATCAACCTCTGTCCAGGAGTGGTAGCTCATACCTGTAATCCCAGCACTTTGGGGGCTGGGGCAGGAGGATCAACTGAGGTCAGGGGTTTAAGACCAGTCTGGCCAACATGGTGAAATCCCATCCCTACTAAAAATACAAAACAAACAAACAAACAAATCAAAAAAACAATTAGCCAGGTATGGTGGCAAACGCCTGTACTCCCAGCTATTTAGGAGGCTGAGGCAGGAGAATCGCTTCAACCCAGGAGGCAGAGGTTGCAGTGAGCTGAGACCACACCACTGCACTCCAGCCTGGGTGACAGAGCAGGACTCTGTCTCAAATAATAATAATAATAATAATAATAATAATAAAAACTTCAATCTATATCTTGTACCACATACAAAAATTTACATGAAATGCATCATAGATTTAAATGTTAAACCTCAAAGTAGGGGTGGGCATGGTGGCTCATGCCTGTAATCCCAGCACTCTGGGGGGCTGTAGTGGAAGGATCACTTGAGCCCAGGAATTTGAGACCAGCCTGGGCAACGTGGTGAAATCCCATCGCTACTAAAATCACAAAAATTGGGGCTGGGTGCGGTGGCTCACACCTATAATACCAGAATTTTGGAAGGCCGAAGCAGGTGGATCACCTGAGATTAGGAGTTCGAGACCAACCTAACCAAGATGGTGAAACCCCATCTCAACTAGAAATACAAAAATTAGCCAGGCACGGTGGCATGCACCTGTAATCCCAGATACTCAGGAGGCTGAGCTAGGAGAATCACTTGAACCCCGGAGGTGGAGGTTGCAGTGAGCCAAGATCTCGCCATTGCACTCCAGCCTGGGCAACAAGAGTGAAACTCCTTCTTAAAAAATAAAAATAAAAATAAAATGTTAGCCTGGTGTCGTGGCGCACACCTCTAGTCCCAGCTACTTGGATCACCTGAGCCTTGGAAGGTTGAGGCTGCAGTGAGCCATGATCACACCACTGCACTTCAGCCTGCATGACAGAGCAAGACTCTGTCTTGAAGAAAAAAGAATTAAAATGTTTATTCTTCAAAAGACACTGGTAAGAAATTAAAAAGACAAGCTTGCCAGGCACTGTGGCTCACACCTATAATCCCAGCACTCTGAGAGGCCGAGGAGGGTGGATCACTTAAGGTCAGGAGTTCGAGACCAACCTGACCAACGTGTCAAAGCCCTGTCTCTACTAAAAATACAAAAATTAGCCAGGTGTGGTGGTGCACACCTGTAGTCTCAGCTACTTGGGAGGCTGAGGCAGGAGAATCATTTGAAAGCAGGAGGTGGAGGTTTCAGTGAGGAAAGATCTTACCACTGCACTCCAGCCTGGGTGACAGAGTGAGACTCCATCTCGAAAATAAATAAACATTAAAAAAAAAAAAAAAAGACAAGGCATAGTCTGGGAAAATACATTTGCAAAACACATATCTGACAAAGGACTTGTATCTAAAATATATGAAGAATTCCTACTATTTAATAATGAATAAAACTTTTTTCATAGACAAAACATTCTGACAGACACTTACTAAAAAAGATACAGGCCAGTTATGGTGGCTCATGCCTATAATCCCAGCACTTTGGGAGGCCGAGTGCGGCGGATCACCTGAGGTCAGGAGTTCAAGACAAACCTGGCCAACATGGTGAAACTCCATCTCTACTAAAAATACAAAAATTTGCTGGGTGCAGTGGCAGGCACCTGAAATCCCAGCTACTCGGAAGGCTGAAGGAGGAAGATCACTTGAACCAGGGAGGCAGAAGTTGCAGTAAGCCAAGATCATGCCATTGCACTCTAGCCTGGGTGACAAGGGTGACACTCTGTCTCAAAAAAAAAAAAAAAAAAAAGAAAAGAAAAAGAAAAAGAAAAGAAAAGAAGATCCAGACATGGCAAATAAGCACACATGAAAAGATGCTCAACTAACCAGTCATTAGGGAAATACAAGTTAAAGCCACAATGAACTACCACTATCCAACTATTAGTCCAGCTAAAAATAATAAAATAAGCTGGACGCAGTGGCTGACACCTATAATCCCAGCACTTTGGGAGGATGAGGTTGTTGGATCATCTGAGGTCAGGAGTTCAAAATCAGCTTGGCCAACATGGAGAAACTCTGTTTCTACTAAAAATACAAAAAATTAGTTGGGCATTATGATGGTCACCTGTAATCTCAACTACTCCAGAGGCTGAGGTAGGAAAATCTCTTGAACCAGGGAGACAGAGGTTGCAGTGAGCAGAGATTGCTCCATTGCACTCCAGTCTGGACAACAAGAGTGAAATTCCATCTCAAAAAATAAAATAAAATAATAACATACTGATAATATGAAATGCTGAACTGGAATTCTCATACATTGATGACACGATTGCAAAGTGGTACAATCATTTTGAAAAGCAGACCTCCAATCCACACCTGGGTATTCACCCAAGAGAAATGAAAACATGTCCACAGACCTGTTGATAAATGTTTTACATAATCTATACATAATCACCAAAATCTCAGCCAGGTACAGTGGCTCACGGCTATAATCCCAGCACTTTAAGAGGCCAAGATGGGAGGATTGCTTGAGACCAGGAGTTCAAGACCGAACTGGAAAAACATGATCTGTGAAACCTATGAACCTATGGGATGTCCAAACTCTGCCCCTTCCTGAAACCTCCACTGTGCGTTGAAGGTTGGGGGAATAACATCTTCAAACAGGGCATTTCTGCATCCCAGTGCCACGAACTTTGGAGCAAGGCAAGCATGGTGGCTGCCATTTATAAGGGGAGGACTGCTCTGCCTCAGGTTACACAGTTAATACTCTTCAGATGGCCCAGGCTCCTTGTCTAGTGTTCTTTCCATGATCCTCCAACACGCACACCTCCCTGGGTGTGGGATGTCGGTAGTTTTTACTGTGATCTCTGTCCACTCCACAATGGGGCTCTGAGACGTGGCTCTCTGTCAGGTGGGCCTTGGGCTCATGGGACAAGATGATCAGCTCCTTCCACAGGAAGATATTCCAAAGGGACCCAGAGCTTCCCAAGAAGAAATTTAGCTATGATCACGCCATTGCTCTCCAGCCTGGATGACAGAGTGAAACTCTGTATCTAAAAAATAATAATAAAGCCAGCTGGGTGCGGTGGCTCATGCCTGTAATCCCAGCACTTGGGGAGGCCAAGGTGGTTTGATCACATGGGGTCAGGAGTATGAGACCAGCCTGGCCAAAATGGAGAAACCCCGTATCTACTAAAAATACAAAAATTAGCTGGGCATGGTGGCAGATGCCTGTAATCACATCTACTCGGGAGGCTGAGGGAGAAGAATCGCTTGAACCCAGGAGGCGGAGGTTGCAGTGAGCCGAGATCATGCCACTGCACTCTGCCTGGGTGACACAATGAGACTCCATCTCAAAAAAAAAAGAAAGAAAAAAAAGAGAAAGTAAAAGAAAAAAATTAGAATAGTGATTATCTCTGAGGATCGAAGCAGAACTGACTCGGAAAGGGCAGGAGGGAACTTTCTGGGGTAACGGTAATGTTCTAATCCTGCTAGGAATGTGGGTTACACACATGTATGCATTTGAAAATTTTACCAAATAGTAAACTTAAGATGTGTTCATTTCCCTAAATATAAATTTCACCTACAAAATTCCATTAGCTACGAGGTGCTACAAGATGCCCTACTACCATTCAAGGTAGGACTTCAGAAATAAGACAGAATAGGAATGAGACCGCTCCCTTTCCTCACCATTTGTATACGCTCCACCACATCATTCCCGAAGTCACAGAACAAATAAGAACAGTGGTCCAGAGACTTGCTCAATTCTTGCAGCATCAGGTGCCGAGTACCCTAGCACTGTTCTTCCTCTTCCAAACCAGACCCCGGATAGAGTCTGAAACCAGTCAACATCTAGCATTAGTGCAGATACTACATTCTACACTCCTAGAGTACCTGTAATGTTGCCTCAATATCTCTCTGTGACTGGAAGGCCGTGCTCAGAGGGGTTTGGGGAATCAGGTAGAGGAGCACGAGGAGAGGTGGAAGATCCTCCCATCATTTCCCTTTCACGAACCTGATGTGCCTGATTGTCAGCACCTCCCAAAGCACAAAGAACTCCTCCCTAACTAAAGGCAGAACCTGCAGTGTCCAGAGCCTGACTCTATTTCCCTTGAGCAGAGGCAAGTCTGAATGAAAGATGCATTGAAACACAGAAGCAGGCTAGGCGCAGAGGCTCACGCCTGTAATCCCAGCACTTTGGGAAGCCGATGCGGATGAATCATCTGAGGTCGAGAGTTCCAGACCAGACTTACCAACATGGAGAAACCCCGTCTCTACTAAAATTACAAAAATCTTAGCCGGGCATGGTGGCACATGCCTGTAGTCCCAGCCACTCGGGAGGCTGAGGCAGGAGAATCCCTTGAACCCAGGAGGCGGAAGCTGCACTGAGCTGAGATAGCCCCACTGCACTCCAGCCTGGGTGACAGAGTGAGACTCCATCTCAAAACAAACAAACAAACAACAAAACAAAACAAAACAGAAGCGGCTGGGTGAAGTGGCTCATGTGTGTAATCCCAGCACTTTGAGAGGCAGAGGCAGGAGGATTGCTTGAGCCCAGGAGTCTGAGACCAACTTGGACAACATAGAGAGCAAGTCCTGCCACAACTGCAATTTTTTTTTTAACTAGCTAGGCATGGTGGTGCACACCTGTGGTCCCAGCTACACAAGAGGCTGAGGTATGACGATCATTTGCACCCAGGAGATCGAAGCTGCAGTGACCCATGATTGTACCACTACACTCCAGTCTGAGTGAGAGAGCAAGACTCTGACTCAAAACAAAACAAAACACACAGAGGCACCTAGAACAGTACCTGGCTCATGAATGAATTCACTAAGCGAGTATTTAAAAAGAGCCACCAGCACTTGGTGCTTTCTTTCTTTCTTTCTTTTTTTTTTTAAGACAGTCTCACTCTTTTGCCCAGGTTGAAATGTACTGGCACAATCTCCACTCACTGCAACCTCTGCCTCCTGGGTTCTCCTGCTTTAGCCTCCCAAGTAGATAGGATTACAGTCATGTACCAACATGCCAGGCTAATATTTCTATTTTTAATAGAGACAGCGTTTCACCATGTTGGCCAGGCTGGTCTCAAACTCCTGACCTCAAGTCATCCGCCCACCTCAGCCACCCAAAGTACTGGGATTACAGGCAAGAGCCACCAGGCATGGCCTGGGGCATTTATATTCAGTGAGAAAAGATGAAAGGCCCTGCTGGGGGTGACAGGTGGAGACACCACAGTTGTAAATTTCAGGAGACGAGAACAAACTTGTTTGGCCAAGTGGCTGCCCATCATTAATCTGTCCTGTCCCATTAGGTGTATTCTCAGAGTAGCAACAGATTCTTCCAAACAAATACAGGTATCCTACCTCCCTGCAGTACCTCCTTCCCCAGTGGCTCAGCTGGTTAGGCAGCAGTCTCCCTCCAGCTTCCAGAACTCACTCTTTCATTTGTTAATGTCACTGGATAGTGAAAAACAGAAAACAAAACATTTGACACAGGTGCGGTGGCTCACACTGGTAATCCCAGCATTTGGGGAGGCCAAAGTGGACCCAGCAGTTAGAGACCAGCCTGGGAATCAGAGAAAGACCTGATTTCCACCAAAAAAAAAAAAAAAAAAAAAAAGAAAGAAAGAAAGAAAGAAAGAAAGAAAGAAAGAAAGAAAGAAAGAAAGAAAGAAAAGAAAAGAGAAGAAAAAATACAACATTTGAGGATTGGAGCACAAAGGTAGAGTTAGCCCCTTGTTAATCAAGCTAAAGATCCAATGTCTCTCTTCTTAGAGAAATACTCTCTGCCTGGGAACTATTTTTCTTACCAGAGGAACGTAAGGTAGAGAGTGAAGACAGAGAGAAATGGCACAAAACGTGGAGAAAACATAAACTTCTGCATAACCTAAATTCAGGTCTGCACCTGGGGTTCCAGTCACTCCTGTCTGCTTGGCTAGGGTGCTCCCTCCTTGTACCTGATGAGTCCCAGGTCCATAAATCCAGAAGGAACCAAGGCAGCACAGCTGGACTTATAAAGCTGACCGCCATCCCGCTCTCCCTGCATTTTCTGCCTCAGCTAGCCAGCAATGCTTCCTATACCCTAATGCTTTAATGCAGCAGGAAAACAACCTTTAAAGAAAACATCTAGCCAGGCACAGTGGCTCATTCCTATAATCCCAGCACTTTGGGAGGCTGAGGCAGGCAGATCACCTGAGTCAGGGGTTTGAGACCAGCATGGGCAACATAGTGAAACCCCGTCTCTAATAAAAATACAAAAAATTTATCCAGGCGTGGTGGCGGGCACCTGTAATCCCAGCTACCAGGATGCTGAGGCAGGAGAATCGCATGAACCCAGGAGGTGAAGGTTACGGTGAGCCGAGATCACACCATTGCACTCCAGCCTGGGCAACAGGGTGAAACACCATCTCAAAAATAAACAAACAAACAAACAAACATCGAGAGCAAAGACATCAGATTGATTCCTTGTGTCCATTTCTAGCATTTTGCTCTTTTCCACCAAATAACTGAGAATGGAACAACAACCTGCAATAGTCCACAACAGTTCTTTCCCTTCCCTCCTGGAAGCTGGTGCTGCAAGAGGCAAGAGAGCAAGCCGACCTAAACTTTCCATTCTTTTAGGGGAAAGCAGCTTCTCCTGCGTTCGCCACCCTCCAGGACTCTAAGGTAGCCCAAGAGCTGCCTCTTCTCCTTTGATATGAACCTAGGACC
>NW_022308308.1:4779-6019 GCF_002776525.5 Piliocolobus tephrosceles | reverse complement strand
CCAGCCCTGTAGGTCTTTGCAGGCCCCGGGAATCTGTGTTTCCAAAGCTGCCCGTGCCCGGCCCATCGTGTGGGTTCTGGAATTGCAGGTCCTGTCCCTCGGGCGGGACTCGAGGCTCCCTTATCGGGCCTGTGAAATCCAGATCCCAGTCCTGCCCCGGAACATCTGAATCTGACCTTCCCAGATCAGCCAGAAAATCCGCACCTGTAGCAAGTTCCCTGGTCTGCTGCTGCAGGGGTGAGGCACTCCACCCTCAGGGGACCCGGTTGGTGGTGAGGGGAAGAGTTGAGGTCTCCGTGTCAGCCCTGGAGCCAAGGCTAAGCCCAGGGTCAGACTCCGCTGGGTGGCCTTGGGCCAGTTCCTCACCTGAGGCTCTGGACCTCTTGGACTGGGATTCATGGCGTGGCCGCATCGTGAGGCCTGTGTGAGGGGTGCTTGTTAGCCAGGAGAGAGGGCACCTTCTCAGGTAGAATCTGATGCTGTCACCTCTCAGCTGCTGGCTTTCTGCTGTGACCAGCAGTGGGGTCCCTTTGGGGCTCACCTCGAGACACACCAGGCAGGGGCTGGGTCGGGATCCCTGCAGGAGCGGAGAAGCTGGAGATGTGGGGCACTGCTGAGGGCAGTTCTTTGGCCGAGACACATCTGCCCGACTTGGGTCTCCACACACACCGATGCCTGGCATCCCGGGTTCTTCTTGCAGTGGGAGGACGCCCTGTGTCGGGGCCGTGTGAGTTTAAGGAAGGAGTGGGTCGGTCTCAGCCCAGGGATCAGCCACCACCTCTGAGATGGGCACTGGTGGAAGTGAAACTCAAGAGGAAGCACATGGGTCCCGCGGACCCAAATGGCATGCTCTGTTTGCTAAACAAACACAAGCTCTCTGGTTTCGTGAGGGCGTTTCTCCCTCTGGGCTTCCATTTGTCTGCTCTCAGCAGCTTCTTTTTCTGTTTTCCTTTTTTTTTTTTTTTTTTTGAGACAAGTCTTGCTCTGTCGCCCAGGCTGGAGTGCCTCGGCTCACCGCAGTCTCCGCCTCCAGGGGTCAAGCGATCCTCCCACCTCAGCCTCCAGAGTGGCTGGGACCACAGGCGCCCGCTACCACGCTCAGCTATTTTTTTTTTTTTTTTTTTGAGACGGAGTCGTGCTCCATTGCTCAGGCTGCAGTGCAGTGGCGCAATCTCAGCTCACTGCAAACTCCACCTCCTGGGTTCACGCCATTCTCCTGCCTCAGCCTCCCGAGTAGCTG
>NW_022308308.1:0-4679 GCF_002776525.5 Piliocolobus tephrosceles | reverse complement strand
TTTTGTATTTTTTAGTAGAGACGGGGTTTCACCGTGTTAGCCAGGATGGTCTCGATCTCCTGACCTCGTGATACGCCCGCCTCAGCCTCCCAAAGTCCTGGGATTACAGGTGTGAGCCACTGCACCCAGCCTTTTTTTTGTATTTTTAATAGAGACGGGATCTTGCCGTGTTGCCCAGGCTGGAGTTCAGTGGTGCGATCTCAGCTAACCACAACTTCCACCTCCTGGGTTCAAGCAATTCTCCTGCCTCAGCCTCCTGAGTAGCTGGGATTATAGATATGCGCCACCAACCCAGCTAACTTTTGTATTTTTAGTAGAGACGGGGTTTCACCGTGTTGGCCAGGATGGTCTCGATCTGCTGACCTCGTGATCTGCCTGCCTTGGCCTCCCAATGTGCTAGGATTACAGGCGTGAGCCACCGCGTCCGGCCTACAATAACTTTTATGGTAGGTGATGTCTCTGTTTCGTCAGCGGGAACCAGGGAACACCATGAGCCATGGAAGCCACACAGGCTGTTTGACGGCAGGTCTGTGTTTGCTCTGGACCACCAGGCCCCCACCGTGAATTCTCAGACTGATGTGGGTGCTGCGGGCCTGCTCACTCTCACACCTTGATTTCTTGACACTAGCACACCTACATGCTCCAAATCGAGGTGCTGAGTGCAACCAGAGAGCGTCCCAGCAGTGCAAGGAGCGTCTTTTGTCTGTGCAGCGGGCAGATGGCTCTGTCTCCTCCCGAGCTCAGGGGCTGCCCTGTCTTTCTCTCAGTGCGGGTCTTGGGTTTTCTCCGCACAAAGGGCTCTCCTTCTCTTTCATGGCTACCCGGTGTCCCCGTGTGGGCGTCTCCCTGTGTCTCAAGTGGACACATCTGTGTTTCGAGTGTTAAACTGTTAGGAGGGGTGCCATGCGTGTGTGGCCGGGTGCCTGTGCCTTCCACGAGTGTTGGCAGTGGGGGCCGGGGGACGCGTGATGGGAAAGTGGCTGCAGGGAATGGGTGTGCTGCGTCCCCTGCTCTGCCCTGGCCCTGGTGCTTCTGAGAGCACTCAGCCTGAGACCTGGGAAGGCAGGAAACCCCTCGAGGCTGAAGAGATCAGAAATGGGCTTCACTCACTGTCAGCGTTTAAACCCCTGGGGGCCATGCGTAGGGGTGGGCCCGGTGTAACCAAGTGCTGTGGCCTCCTCAAGATGTGTGAGGTCTTCCTCTGGGGTGGGGTGAAAAGGGGAGTTGTACCCCTTCCCATGCCGAGAGCATGGGCTCCCCCAGAGCCATCCCTGTCCTGACTCCAAGCCTAAGAGAGTCAAGGGCAAGTCACCCATGGGCTGAGCCAGGGGCCCTGGTGGCCTCACTGCTCGTCACTGAGGATCGTGCCTGTGTTGTGTGTTGTGTGTCTGCCACCTGACTTGTTATTCGTGGTAATGTCATGCGTGAGATTGAGTAGGAGTTGCCTCTGTCCTGCAGGTGAGGAAGTGAGGTCACAGGGGCAAGACACCCAGCGCCAGTAGCCACAGGTTGGTCAGGATCTGACCTCCTCCTTTGTGCCTCATTCCCTCCAAACCCCTTGCCGGGCTGGGCTGGTGCCCCCAGGCAGATGGAGGGTGAGGCTGCCCGGTAACCTCTGTCCACTACCCACCTGCCTGTAGTGTGGGAGGACCTTCCTCTGGAAGCTGCTGGGGCATCTCCAGGCAACAAAAGTCCCATAGACATCTCTCTTCCAAATGAAACCTGTCTACTTTCACAAGCACACACAGGATTGTTTCAGACTCCCTAGCGTCTTTGTTCTACTCATTTGTTATTTTATACAAAAGAAACCTGAGTCAGGTGCAGTAGCTCACAGCTGTAATCCCAGCTCACACCTGTAATCCCAGCACTTTGGGAGACTGAGGTGGGAGGATCGCTGGAGCCCAGGAAATCAAGGCTGCAGCGAGCCATGATTATGCCCCTGCACTCCAGCCTGGGTGACAGGGCAACACCTTGTTTCAAAAAAAAAAAAGGAAGGCCGGGCGCGGTGGCTCACGCCTGTAATCCCAGCACTTTGGGAGGCCGAGACCATCCTGGCTAACACAGTGAAACCCCGTCTCTACTAAAAATATAAAAAAAAATTAGCTGGGCGAGGTGGCGGGCACCTGTAGTCCCAGCTACTCAGGAGGCTGAGGCAGGAGAATGGCGTGAACCCAGGAGGCGGAGCTTGCAGTGAGCTGAGATCCGGCCACTGCACTCCAGCCTGGGCGACAGAGCAAGACTCCGTCTCAAAAAAAAAAAAGGAAAAAGAAATGCAAGTGGCTTTTCTTCTCTCATTGAGGCTGTGCTTCCCTGCAGGGAGAAAGAAATAGGCTCTCAGCAACTAGAGGTGGATGGAAACCAGGTGTCCTGGTTCTGGCTCCCACCTCAGCGTGGCACTAACAGAACAATGAGAACTCAGGAGTCCTCACTGCCTCCGTCTGCTCTCCTCTGGAGATAATTTTTTAAATAAGCAAAAGACGGTTTGTATAATCCTATGTGGCCACGTTGGTGACGTGGTTGTGGTAGCTCTATATGCACTTATATCTGAGTGTTTGGCTGTGTTGCTTGCTGTGGTCTGGCCGTGCTTGGTGGCTCTGCTGCCCCATTTATTAGGGGTGTGGTCTTGGGTAAGTTTCTTAACCTGCCTGAGCCTTGATTTCCTCATCTGTAACAGAATCATGGCACCATCCCTTGTGGGATGGCTGAGCAGATTGAGGCCACAGTAAATAATTTTTTTTTTTTTTTTTTTTTTGGCTTGGGTTTTTCTTTTGTTCCCCAGGTTAGAGTGCAATGGCGTGATCTCGGCTCACTGCAACCTCCACCTCTTGGGATCAAGCAATTCTTCTGCCTCAGCCTCCCGAGTAGCTGGGATTACAGGCATGTGCCACTATGCCTGGCTAATTTTGTATTTTTAGTAGAGATGGGGTTTCTCCATGTTGGTCAGGCTGGTCTCCAACTCCTGACCTCAGGTGATCCACTTACCTCAACTTCCCAAAGTTCTGGGATGACAGACGTGAGCCACCGCACCCCACAGTAAATAATTTTTTGACACCTAGTTTTATAACATCTGAGCAGAGTCCTAGGCTTGGGCTCTGACTGCAAGGCCTCTGTCAGCCCCCAAGTCTCCCCCAGATAATCTCTCATCTCAGAACCAGAGACACCCCAAGTCTTTGCAGCTTAAATACAATTAGATTCATGAACATATAATTTTTTTTTTTCTTTTTTTTTGCGACGGAGTCTTACTCTGTCGCCCAGGCTGGAGTGCAGTGGCACCATCTCGGCTCACTGCAACCTCCACCTCCTGGGTTCAAGCAATTCTCCTGTCTCAGCCTCCCCGGTGGCTGGGATTACAGGCGTGAGCCACCATACCCTGTCATGAACACTTAATTTTGGTACAATTTTTTAATTAACATATGGAATATTTGAACCAGGGGCTCAAACATTGAAATTATTCCACCAGAAGCTCCCCATGCACTGAGGACCTCGCCTGACGTGGGCTTAGTCTGTGAAGGGCACTGAAGGGCCGACCAGCCACCAGTCAGCCCTTCCCTACACGAGTAGCCCAGGGCCCTGGTCTCTTCCAGGAAGCACCTCTGTTTGGGTCCAGTGTCTTCCACCTCCCATTGCCTCGGCCCAATCACAGCTGCAAACTTGCTGAAAGCCCAGCTTGGGGCCAGGACTGCCCAGGCCCTGGGGACATATCCCTGCACTGTGGGCTGCTCGTTGTTTCATTAACTCCACTGGTGCTGGGGGCGGATTGCTTTCCATTATTTCAATGGATCAGACTCCCTTGATCTTTGGCAATCTTCCTGGTTCTTGATGGCATTTTGAAAATATTTGCAGAGTTAGCAGGTCCACTGAGCAGACAATTCCACGGCTTATATATACATACATATACATATCTTACCTCATTCCAGAAAGAATTTCAGGCAGCTGAAGCTCTTGTTGTAGCACAGTTCCACCTGCATGCCCAGTTCAAGGAAAGCTGCAGAAGTGGGTGGATTTTTTTTTCACATCTCACCCAGCCAGCGTCTTGGGAACCCCAGGGGAGGAGGGTTGGGGAGCACAGACCCTGGAGTCCCACGGCCTGGCCCCACTCCTGGCACTCATCAGTCTTGATACCTTGGAGCAAACAGACTCATCCTCTGGGCCTCTGTTTCCTCATCTGTGAAATGGGAGTTGTAAGTAGGCACCTGCAAAAGGCAGGTTGGCTCCTCGGCCTCCCTCAGGGCCAGGTTTCATAAACAAAATACGTGAGATTCCGGCCTCCACCTGCATTTCCTGTGTTTCCACTCGGACTTGGTTCTCTGAGAAATCCCCAAATCAGGGTCTCGGTCAGATGCTGACTCACCCGCTCTGCAAAGTCTCACTCCCTCTGAGCCGGGGTTTCTCGTCTGACTGCTGTGATGGCGCGGGTGCACAACCTCCGTCCTGGGCAGGTGGTGTGTCTCCTTTCAGACCACGGGATCTTTCCTGAAGACGTGCCCCAGTGGATGGAGCTGCTGCCTTGCTGCCGTCTTTTATTTTATTTTATTTTTTATTTTTTTGAGACGGAGTTTTTTTCTTTTTTTTTTTTGAGACGGAGTCTCGCTCTGTCACCCGGGCCGGAGTGCAGTGGCCGGATCTCAGCTGACTGCAAGCTCCGCCTCCCGGGTTTACACCATTCTCCTACCTCAGCC
>NW_022308307.1:0-8946 GCF_002776525.5 Piliocolobus tephrosceles | reverse complement strand
TACCCAGGCTGGAGTACAGTGGAGCGATCTCGGCTCACTGCAACTCCGCGTCTTGGGTTCAAGTGATTCTCCTGCTTCAGCCTCCTGAGTCACTGGGATTACAGGTGCCTGCCACCATGCCTGACTAATTTTTGCATTTTTACTAGAGATGGGATTTCACCGTGTTGGTCAGGGTGGTCTCTAACTCTTGACTTCAAGTAATCTGCCCACCTCAGCTTCACAAAGTGCTGGGGTTACAGACATGAGCCACCATTCCTGCCATGGCTGTGATTTTAAAAATCACTCTTACGGACATGACAGCGGCTGATGTGATTGTCTTTTTTTTTTGTTCTGGAGAACCCTAGGTGCACAAAATTGCATTAATCAGAACCCCGCCCCCCCATTCACTCTCAAACTACTTTATCTAGTTTGTTCATTTTTTAGTTATTTCAAATGGAGGCATACACTCTCACAACTCACTGTCTCAACTCACTGTCCCAAACAAAAGCCAGACCCTTGACAATGACCCCTATCTATCAAGAGGTTAATTAGAAGAAATAGAAAATAGAGGCTGGGCACAAAGGCTCACACCTGTAGTCCCAGCACTTTGGGAGGCCGAGGTGGGAGGATTGCTGGAGCCTGGGAGGTCAAGGCTGCGGTGAACCATGATTGCACCACTGTACTCCAGCCTGGGCAACAGAGCAAGACCCCCATCTCAAAACAAACAAAAACCTCACTTCACAAGAAAAAGAAAGAGGAAAGGAAGGAAGGGAAGGAGGGAGGGAAGGAGGAAAGAAGGAGGGAGGGAGAGAAGGAGGAAAAATAGATACGGGGGAGAATTGCTCATGACCACGCCCCAGCCTCGTCCTCAGTTCACCCACTGAGCATCTGAGAGGTGGACTTCTGGGCCATGCTTCCAGGACATTGATAAACATACAATGAAACAAGGTCACACAATATTCCCTGCTTTGTAAATAGACTTTTCTGTCCCCTATTTTACCATACTTGCCACTCACCACCATCTCTGGGAAATAAATATACGTGTCCATCTTTTTCTTTCTTTTTTTTTTTTTTAGAGACAGGGTCTTGCTCTGTAGCCCAGGTTGTAGTGCAGTGGTGTGATCATAGCTCACTGCAACCTTGAACTCCTGGGTTCAAGTGATCCTCCAGCCTCAGCCTCCCGAGTAGCTGGGACCACAGGTGTGTGCCACCACACTCAGCTAATTTTTTTTTTTTTTTGGTAGAGATTGTTGGGGGCGGGGGAGGGTCTTGCTGTATTTGTCCAGGCTGGTCTCAAACTCCTGGGCTCCCTTGATCCTCCCGCCTTGAACTTCCAGAGCACTAGGATTATAGGCATGAGCCACTGCACCTGACCCACCACTTTTTTAAACACCTGCAGAGAATTTCATTGTTGGGTGGAACTATAATTAATAATGTGATTCAGATAGTAGTGCTAAAATATGTCTAATTCCTAGTTGGGAGAAGTGCTTTGAGAAAGAGTAATAGGGGTGGTGAGGGGAGGACAAATTTAGATGAGAGAGGACAGGGAGGATGTTTCAACTGAGACCCAAAGAAAGAAGAGGGGGAAGAGCGTTCCAGGCAGAGAGAACAGGCAATGCCAGGGCCCTGAGACTGAGACATGCCTGGTGCGTTTGGGGAAAATGGGGTAAGTTCAAGTTGCTGGAACACAGTAATTGCGGCAGAAAGTCGGGGGAGATGAGGGCAAGGGTGTGATGGGGAAGAATGTGCAGGGCTTTGTGGTCCAAGGAAAGGACTTGGGCTTTCCTGCTGAGGAAGGTGGGAGCCATAGAGAGTTCTGAGCAGACGGGGGATATGACCTGGCTCCGGTGTTCACAGGCGCCCTCTGGCTGCTGTAGGGGGAACAGACAGTGGGGGATGGGAGCAGGAGGGCCAGCATGGAGACTGCTACGCTGGTCCAGGTGATCAATAGTGGAGGCTGGGCCAGGATGGGACAGTGGCAGTGGGGTGAAGTGTGTGGATTCTGGATAAGGAGGAAGGAGGAGCCTACAGGATTTATAGTGGGTTGAATGTGCATGTGAAGAACAGGTGTCGAGAATAATCTGAACCTGGGGACACAAGCACTTAGGAGGACAGAGCTGCCATTAGTGAGTCGGGGCAGATTGGAGGTGGGCAGGAGCTGGAAGCACCCATGCTGTGTATGAAGTGCCCTTGACCCCCTCATGTGGGGCACCTGGACGCAGGTGCCACCAGCGGTGCAGACTGAGGACATTTGGGAGTTATTGGATGGAGCTGATGACTAAAGATCTGAGTGTCCCTGGGGGGCCCAGTGTAGCTGGGAAGAGAAGGGGCCAGCGTCTTAGGTCCACTGTCCATAGGAGTGGGAAGAGTGGCTGGGTGTGGTGGTGCGTGCCTGTAGTCCCAGCTACTTGGGAGGCTGAGGTGGGAGGATGGATTGAGTCCAGGAGTCGGAGGCTGCAGTGCAGTATGATTGTACCTGTGAATAATCACTGCATCCTAGCCTGGGCAGCATAGTAAGACTCCACCTTTCGATAAAATAAAAATAGGCCAGGCATGGTGGCTCGCATCTATAATCCCAGCATTTTGGGAGGCCGAGATGGGAGAATTGCTTGAGGCCAGAAGTTCAAGACCAGCCTGGATAACACAGTGAGATCATGTCGCTACAAAAAAAAAAAAAAATTTTTTTTGAAGACTAGCTGAGGCTGAGGGAGGTGGCTTATGCCTGTAATCCCAGCACTTTGGGGGGCCGAGGAAAGCAGATCATGAGGTCAGGAGTTCAAGACCAGCCTGACAAACATGGTGAGACCCCCATCTCTGCTCAAATTACAAAAATTAGGCCAGGCGCAGTGGCTCACACCTGTAATCCCAGCACTTTGGGAGGCCAAGATGAATGGATCACAAGATCAAGAAATCAAGACCATCCTGGCCAACATGGTGAAACCCCGTCTCTTCTAATAATACCAAAAAAAAAAAAAATTAACTGGGAGTGGTGGTGGCATGCCTGTAGTCCCAGCTAGCCAGGAGGCTGAGGCAGGAGAGTTGCTTAAACCCGGGAAGCGGAGGCTACAGTGAGTAGAGATCACGCCACTGCACTCCAGCCTGGTGACAGAGCGAAACCCCATCTCAAAAAAAAAAAAAAAAAAAAGGCTCGCCAGGAGTGGTGGTGGGTGCCTGTAGTCTCAGCTACTTGGGGGGCTTAGGCTGGAGGATTGCTTGAGCCCAAGAGGTCGAGGCTGCAGTGAGCTGAGATCACACCATTGCATTCCAGCCTGGGTTAAAAAGTGAGACCTTGTCTTTAAAAAGAAAAAAAGTCGGCCGGGTGCGGTGGCTCAAGCCTGTAATCCCAGCACTTTGGGAGGCCGAGACGGGCGGATGACGAGGTCAGGAGATCGAGACCATCCTGGCTAATACGGTGAAACCTCGTCTCTACTAAAAAATACAAAAAAACTAGCCGGGCGAGGTGGCGGGCGCCTGTAGTCCCAGCTACTCGGGAGGCTGAGGCAGGAGAATGGCGTAAACCCGGGCGGCGGAGCTTGCAGTGAGCTGAGATCTGGCCACTGCACTCCAGCCTGGGTGACAGAGCGAGACTCCATCTCAAAAAAAAAAAAATTAAAAAAAATAAAATAAGAAGAAAAAAAAATCAATGTTTGTTAATGGACTATCAAGCATGTGATAGTGATGTGAGCTGGGTGTTCAAGGATCCCCTTGGGGTCACATGTCACCCCAGGGAGACATGTCCTCCCCAGGTGGCAGGTCCCCATCATTCTATACAGGCAGTGCCAAGTTGTTGTAGCCACTGCCGTATCCCCCTCCCATATCCGACTCAGTCCCACCCATGGTGACAACTCTAGAGATACTTGTCGAGCGACGGATGGGTCACTTCCGCCAACTCCGTGATGGTTTAGACGTGGCCTCACTCTCTCCATCTGTGAAATGGGTCTCTGCCTCACCCCTGTCTGTCTGACCCCTCACCCAGGTGTCCTATGCCAGACCCAGTTCAGCATCCATCCGGGATGCTAACCTGTACGTCAGCGGGCTCCCCAAGACCATGAGCCAGAAAGAGATGGAGCAGCTCTTCTCCCAGTACGGCCGCATCATCACGTCCCGCATCCTGGTGGACCAGGTCACAGGTCAGGCAGTCAGGGAGGGTGCACCTGGTGGGGGTGCTGGGCAAAGGCAGTCAGGTGGGATCAACGTGGAGAAACCGACCAAGATGTCAGGGCATGAAGCAGGGAAGGGAGGAGTGGGGTTACACAGGAGGGGACAGGGTCGCCGTGATGGACGTTCCCGCCCCCGGCAGGTGTCTCTCGGGGTGTGGGATTCATCCGCTTCGACAAGAGGATTGAGGCTGAGGAGGCTATCAAAGGACTGAATGGGCAGAAGCCGCTGGGCGCAGCTGAGCCCATCACAGTCAAGTTCGCAAACAACCCGAGTCAGAAGACGGGGCAGGCGCTGCTCACCCACCTCTACCAGTCGTCCGCCCGGCGCTACGCAGGCCCCCTACACCATCAGACACAGCGTTTCCGGTGAGCCCCCTGCCACCCACCCAGACGGCCCCAGGCCGGGTGCCCCCAAGCGTGCAGGTGCCCTCTATGAACCCCATTCCTGCCAAGGGGAGGGATGCCGGGAGGGCGCGCACACATGGGGGCCAAGGAGCCTATCTGTCAAGTGCCAAGTCCAGCCGCTCGTATACAGCAGGCACTCAGTGTGTGCTGGCCACAACAATTGGCATTCTTGATGTTAAAGATTTTGGCGTTGGCCGGGCCTGGTGGCTCAAGTAATCCCAGCACTTGGGGAGGCCGAGGCGGGTGGATCACGAGGTCAGGAGATCGAGACCATCCTGGCTAACACGGTGAAACCCCGTCTCTACTAAAAACAGACAAAAAATTAGCCGGGCGAGGTGGCGGGTGCCTGTAGTCCCGGCTACTCGGGAGGCTGAGGCAGGAGAATGGCGTGAACCCAGGAGGCGGAGCTTGCAGTGAGCTGAGATCTGACACTGCACTCCAGCCTGGGCGACAGAGTGAGACTGTGTCTCGAAAAAAAAAAAAAAAGATTTTGGCGTCATCTGATTGGGTTCCAGCTCTGGTGGCCCCTTTTTCTTTCAGGTTCTTGACTGTATCTCTCTGTGCCTCAGTTTCCCCATCTGTAATAATATCAAATGTTTCATGAGTCTTTCCTGTGTGCTAGACACCCTTATTCTTCTGCAATCCGATGAGAACAGAGCTTGTGTTGTCCCTGTTTTATGGACGGGGACTCTGAGGCACAGAGAGGTGTTGGGGTTTGCCCGGCCCAAACAGAGCAGAGACTCGAACCCAGGACCTGGAGTTCAAGCTCGTAGTCACTCCAAGGAGAGACAACGGAAGCCCCTTGTGGGCCCCTGGGTGGTCGGGGCAAGTTACCCACCCCTTCAAGTGCTGTGAGAATGTTGGCTGTGGTAGTTACTGTTGCCTTTGTCAGGCAAAGGCCCAGCGCCTGGGCCCAGAGGGGACACGCCGGCCAGGAGGGGGAGGACGGATTAGGAGGGCAGTGCAGGCTGGGCAGTGGTGGGGCAGTCGAGAGGCGGTGCCTGAGTGACCACGGTTCCGTGCCAGGCGGTGTCTAGCCGGGCGGGCAGGGAGCAGGCAGGCGGGGGCAGGGCTCTGCTGCAGGCCTGTTGGGTGGGGGTGGGGAGGGCAGGCCAACGGTGTCACAGCAGGGGGGCATGACTGGAAGCCACCTCTGACCACCTCCTCTGCCTCCACAGGCTGGACAATTTGCTCAACATGGCCTACGGCGTCAAGAGGTAACAGTGCTCCCGCCCCGCTGTCCCCACCCCTCACCATCCATGCCCCTGATGCACCCTTCCCCAGCTCATCCTGAGGGCTGCAGGCTTAGTCTTTTTTGCCTGGGTCTTGGAGTAGCATGGCCATTGAGAGATGTGACATCAAAGCCAGGCATGGTGGTTCTCGCCTGTGCTCCCAGTGTTTTGAGAGGCTGAGGGGCAAGGAGCACTTGAGGCCAGGAGTTCGAGACCAGCCTGGGCAACATAGTGAGATCCTTCTCTACAGTTTTTTTTTTTTTTTTAAACGATTAGCCTGGTGTGGTGGCACATGCCTGTAGTTCAGGCTACTCAGGAGGCTGAGGCAGGAGGATTGCTTGAACCCAGGAGTTGGAGGCTGCAGTGAACTGTGATAGTGCCACTGCACTCCAGCCTGGGTGGCAGAGCGAGACCTTGTCTCCAAAAATTAAAAAATGTGGCCGGGCACGGTGGCTCATGCCTGTAATCCCAGCTACTCAGGAGGCTGAAGCAGGAGAATCACTTGAACATGGAAGGAGGAGGTTGCGGTGAGCCGAAATCGTGCCACTGCACTCCAGCCTGGGCAACAAGAGCAAAACTCCATCTCAAAAAAAAAAAAAAGAAATTTAAAAATGTAAAAGAAGATCTCAGTCTCAGTCTAGCAGGGGAGGAGACAGAAATGAATAGTGATGAGGGCTGTGCAGTAGAAAGGGTAACAGAGGCCGGGCGTGGTGGCTCTTGCCTGTAATCCCAGCACTTTGGGAGGCCGAGGTGGGTGGAGCACGAGGTCAGGAGTTCAAGATCAGCCTGGCCAAGATGGTGAAACCCCGTTTCTACTAAAAATACAAAAATTTAGCTGGGCGTGGTGGTGGGGAGGCTGAGGCAGAGAACTGCTTGAACCCGGGAAGCAGAGGTTGCAGTGAGCCAAGATCATGCCACTTTACTCCAGCCTGGGCGACAGAGCGAGACTCCGTCTCAAAAAAATAAAAGAAGGGGTGATGGAGACCCAGCAGCAGAGATCCCCCTCGCATCTGAGGCAACATCCACACACAGGCAGAGTGGAAAGGGAGTTCGTGGCAGTGGGAACAGCCTGTGCAAAGAGGGCCAGAAGGATAGAGTAGTTTGTTCCTCGAGGTCAGGATTGAATGGTTCAGGCCCTTGGGTCCTCCTCTCCCAGCTGAGGGGTTTAATCCGAGGGCCGGACTGCCATCGAGGAATGTGAGTGAAGCCAATTCTGTCCTTTCGTGAATTCATTCAACAGACACCTCCCAAGTGCTTACTGGGTGTTGTTCAGGGGCTGGAACAAACTCTTGCAGGGAAGATGGAGTTAATGATAATAAATACATGATTTGAAAAGGAAAGCCAGGTGCAGTGGCTCACACCTGTAATCTCAGCACTTTAGAACTCCAAGGCAGTAGGATTGCTTGAGCCCAGGAGTTCGAGACCAGCCTGGCTAACGCAGCGAGACCCCACCTCTACAAAAAATTTTAAAAATTAGTGGGGCATGGCCGGGCACGGTGGCTCATGCCTGTAATCCCAGCACTTTGGGAGGTCGAGGCGGGCAGATCACCTGAGGTTGGGAGTTCAAGACCAGCCTGATCAATATGGAGAAACCTCGTCTCTACTAAAAAATATAAAATTAGCTGAGCATGGTGGTGCATGCTACTAGGGAGGCTGAGGCAGGAGAATCTCTTGAACCCAGGAGGTAGAAGTTGCAGTGAGCCAAGATCACACCACTGCACTCCAGCCTGGGCGACAAAGCAACACTCTGTCTCAAAAAAAAAATATATATATATATATATATGTGTGTGTGTGTGTGTATGTGTCTGTGTGTGTGTGTGTGTGTGTATATATATATGTATATATATAGTGGGGCATGATGGTGTACCTGTAGTCCCAGCTACTTGGGACGCCAAGGCAGGAGGATTGCTTGAACCTGAGAGTTCAAGACCAGCCTAAGCAACATAGTGAGGCTGTGTCTCTACAAATCATGAAAAAAATTAGCTGGGTGTGAGGGTGCCTGCCTGTAGTCCCAGCTACTCAGGAGTCTGAGGCGGGAGGATTGCTTGAGCCCAGGAGGTCAAAGCTGCAGTGAGCCATGATTGCACCACTGCACTCCAGCCTGGGTGACAGAGTGAGACCTTGTCTCTTAAAAAAAAAAAATTGCATTCAGGGGTCACCGTTCTAAGGTCATGGCGCAGTCAGGGGTCATAAAGGCGTGAGGGGTCACAACGGGGTCGGAAGCATGCAGGGGGTCAGGGCAGAGCCCGCGTGACCCCCAAAGTAGTCCCCTGTCGCTCATCGCCAGGTTCTCCCCGATCGCCATCGACGGTATGAGCGGCCTGGCGGGCGTGGGCCTGTCGGGGGGCGCGGCAGGCGCTGGCTGGTGCATCTTCGTGTACAACTTGTCACCGGAGGCGGATGAGAGCGTGCTGTGGCAGCTGTTCGGGCCCTTTGGGGCGGTCACCAACGTCAAGGTCATCCGCGATTTCACCACCAACAAATGCAAGGGGTTCGGCTTCGTGACCATGACCAACTATGACGAGGCGGCCATGGCCATCGCCAGCCTGAACGGCTATCGCCTGGGCGAGCGCGTGCTGCAGGTCTCCTTCAAGACCAGCAAACAGCACAAGGCGTGAGCCCGCCCCGCCTGCCCTCCCACCCCCTCCCCGGGCAGCAGAGAGAGAGAGAGAGAGAAGGGGCCCAAGAGAGACAGCACAGGCAGCCCCACGGACGACGCGAGGGCCCCATGTCCCTGCGGAAGCCACAGGGTGAGCACTCCGGGGTGGGAGGGTCTGCAGGGAATGGGGGGGTTCCCGGGGATCCCCCGCCCCATCCTCCTGCCTCCACCCCAGGCTGGGCTGTTCACTCTCTCGTCTTGGTTTGGTTCATGGTGAAGGTTTTTGTTTCTTTTATCAGCTAAAAAGAATGCAGAGATGTGCCCCCACCCCCACCCTCGACCACCCCCGATGGGATGGCTTGCGGGGCTCCAGGGGGTGCCCTCCCAGACCCCCTTGCCCAGGCCTCCCCAGCACCTAGGTGGGGCCTGGGGTAGGAGGAACAGGTTTAAAAATCCCCAAAAGGCCGGGCGCGGTGGCTCAAGCCTGTAATCCCAGCACTTTGGGAGGCCGAGACGGGCGGATCACGAGGTCAGGAGATCAAGACCATCCTGGCTAACACGGTGAAACCCC
>NW_022308306.1:0-2232 GCF_002776525.5 Piliocolobus tephrosceles | reverse complement strand
GTATAAACACATTTTTGTAGTTTCAATAACAAGAAAAACAAGTAATACTGAAATATAAGAAGTGGACAATAAATTTTTCAATAAACAAAGCATACTGATATCCAAACATATTAAGCCCTTAGATAACTTACGTTAGAAATCAGTAACTTTCTAACAAATAAATAATCCTGGGCCAGGAGCAGTGGCTCATGCCTGTAATACTGAAGCTTTGGGAGGCTGGGGCAGAAGGATTGCTTAAGGTCCGGAGTTCAAGACCTGCCTGAGCAACGTAACAACACAAAAACAAAACAAAATCCAAAGATGAATACAGAAAAAAACATATATAGATGTAACTACATATGAGAATGTAAATCTGAACTCATCGCACATTATTACGATTATTAGTTTACTTCCTGGTATTTCCTACTAAAATAGTAGACGGCTGAGGCTGTGTTCCTTGCTGATAGATATACAGTGACTACATAGCAAAAATCTACAAAATTATCTTGAATGGATTAATTTACAAATGCACACATACATGAAAATAAGGTTAGTATTTAATGCTGGGAACGTATTATGAATCGAGCACTGTCACTCACTCACTTCTGACCTAGATTCTAAGCTTGGAAACAAAAGCCCATTGAAAAATTCTTCACTCATTCGTATTTCCTTACAGGAAGCTTACATTTCCACAGAAACTTTAACCTTAATATACCCCCAATGAACTTACCTTCTCCAATAAACTTGCTCTTCCTGCAGTTTTATATTTGGATTAAGGGTTCTATCCCTGACTCTATCAGACAGGTTAGCGACAGAGCAATCACCTCCCTTCCTGTAACTCCTATTTCCACTTAGACTCTTAGTTCTTTGCTTTTGCTTTCTAAAAGTGTCTCTCTTCTTTACTACATCTTCACTCTCATTTTCCTTTAAAACCACTACAATAAACTTTTAATTGGCTTTTCTGCTTTCAATGTCAACCCTGCTTCAATCAATTTTCCAAAGTGCAGCTACATTGTTATCCCGTCTTTGACAGGATAAAGCGAAAAGTCCTTTTGTAGAGTGGAAAGGCCTTTTCCCTAATTTGCCGCCTACATCTCTTCACCCTGGTTGCACTGTGTAAGCTTCACACACACTGAATCACTTACCATTCCTTAGACATACCAAATTCTCACACTTACAGGTTTCACATCTGCTAGTCTCTGGGTGCCCATTCCAGTCTTAGACAACGGTAGAGTCACATCCATTGTACTAGGCTAAAGTAACGCTTCTTCTGGAAGTTAATCTTTCCTTAACTCTACTTTGCAGATACAATAACTTGCTTTGTAACACCTCTGTACTTCCATATAATCCATTATTATACTTATATTACTATATTATGTGCCTGTCTTCCCTACTCAATTTCTGTGTGTTTCCAGTGTCTGGCACATACTCCCAATTCAAGTTTTTTTCAGTGTCTGTTATTGTACAAGTGGTACTGACTGACAATCACAAGGTGAAACAGGATCACTCAGGTAGACTGAATGACTCAATACATTTTAATTTCAGTATTTATTTAAATCAGATTAATAAGTCTTGCACTTTCGCATTTTCACAGGCCTAAACTAATATATGTACTCTAACATTCAATGCTAACCAACTGAACTCTGCGTGTTAAAGATAAAAAACAAAAAGTTACATTGCTTTCAAAGTAGCATGACACTAGTTAGAATACATAGAATTAAAACAAAATATAACATTGATTATATGGCAATTAACATAGTAGTATGTTAATTGGAGGGCAAAATGTTTATATTAAGACTTAATGAAAAAAATACTATAATTACATTGAATTATATCTTTAGTCTCTTGAGACAACTTATTTTCTTGGCTATCTAATTCCCTTGATAATATTTTTGAAATGATTCTGAAATGTTTGAAATTACTGTGTTTCAATGACTTAAATCAAGAAGAGATAAAAACATGGTACGTTTTAGATATATGAGCAAGAGCGTTATTTATTTTGACCTGCCTTTAGAAGCAGAAAAAGAACTTGCTTCCATGTTACTGTATCCAATTCTCCTTTTCATAACCAATATTTCTAGAAGATTATCTACTGTATGAGAAAATTTGAATGCCCAGAGCCTGTGTCTAATGTTAATAAGAATGTCTGTTCTAATACAGAAGGTATATGTGATGGAAGAGTGAATGCAAGGTATGTGTCCCATTTTGAGCTTTGTTTACAAATGTGTCATTCTTTTCTACAACTTGTATATT
>NW_022308304.1:0-1233 GCF_002776525.5 Piliocolobus tephrosceles | reverse complement strand
AAAAAAAAAAAAAATGTTTGACTTATTACAGAACACATGCGCTTGTTACGAATATTTGACGAAATTATATTAAATTAAAAAAAACTCAATGCATTACTAGTACATACGTTTATATATATATATATATTTAACTAGATTTAACGCATATTTTTTTTTACTTAAGAAAAATTATACTACAACATTTTTTTTCAAAAGTGGCTTTATTAAAAAGGTTTTAGACAATTTTGTACATACGAACATAGAACGTACCTATATATATATATATATATATATATATATATATATAATATTTTGATTAATTAAAAGGAACACGTTGTAGAAGTAAAAACATAACTTGATATATGTTATTAGTACTTGTGTAAAAAATAGTTGTTCAAATTTTATTTTTTTTCCCTATTAAAGATTTTTTTGGTTATTGTATTATAATTTTTGAAATGGTTCCGAAGTTAAAACTTACAGTAAAAGCATTTAAAGTTTTTTTTTTTTTTTTTTAAATAAGATTATTTCTATACAGTTATCAATGTATTTGTACAATATTTAATTGTAGGTGTGGTCTAAATATATATGTACAAATACGAAAAACACTTAATATTCTGTATAATTATTTTAGAACAAGCGAAGAATGAGTACTTTGAAGTAAAGTTTTTTTTTTTATTTCATCCTGTTTGTTATTATTATATTTCATTTATGATCAAATTTGTTTATTATTTTTTATAATAGCATTTTTAATTTTCTTTTTTTAGTTTGCTTTTATCATTGTAAACGTGTACAATATTGTGCATATATATATATAATATATACTATGAAACTTCACTTCGTTTTAATGGATTCGATTTTTATAATTTAACACTAATATTGTAAAATGCGACAATATGTGTATAAAACCTATCCATTATAAGTATATATATTATATATATATATATATGTGCAAAAAAGTCACGTTACATAAAAAATATAATTTTTTTTTTACATATATAAATTTAGTACGTTTAAATGCAAATCACGTTAATTTATGTGTGCAAAAAAACTATATTTAACTCAAAATTATTTTACATGAAAAAAAGTAAATATATTTATTTTCTTCAATTTTTTTGTGCGTATTTTTTTTTTTTTTTTTGTGGGAGAGGAGGTTAATATGCATTTTACTTTATTCATTTTTTTATTTTTACATTTTTACATTTTGACGTTTTTACATTTTGACGTTTTTACATTTTGACGTTTTTACATTTGAAA
>NW_022308303.1:0-5613 GCF_002776525.5 Piliocolobus tephrosceles | reverse complement strand
GTTGATGGGTGCAGCACACCAACATGGCACATGTATACATATGTAACCTGCACGTTATGCACATGTACCCTAGAACTTAAAGTATAATAAAAAATAAAATAAAATAAAAAAAAAAGAAAAAAGAGAAACACGCACACACACAAATCCTGAACTCAATAAATGACCATCAATCATATTCTATGTAGAGACCAATATGTGGTTACAATAATGAAATTTTAAATAAATTAGTATGCAGATAAAAAAAAAAAAAGAAAAAGAAATAAAAGACAAGACATCCAAACTGGAAAGGAAGAAGTAAAATTATCTCTGTTTTCAGAAAACATGATCTTATATGTAGAAAGCCAAAAAGATTACACAGAAAAAAATAAGAAATTCAGCAAAGTTATAGGATACAAAACCAACATGCAAAAATTAGTTACATTTCTATATACTAACAATGAACAATCTGACAAGAAAATAATTTCACTTATAATAGCATAAAAAAGAATCAAATACTTTTGAATAAAGTTAACCAAGGAGGCAAAAAAATTATACATTAAAAACTACAAAATGTTGCTGGAAAAATATTTAAAGACACAAAGAATAGAAAATTTTATCCTAAAATCTATATGGAATCTCAAGGGACCCTGAATAGCCAAAACAATCTTAGAAAAGAAGGGCAAAGTTGGCTGTCTCACACTTCTCAATTTCAGTACTTATTACAAGGCTACAGTAATCAAAATAGTGTGGAACTGGCAGAAAGACAGACATATAGACAAATGGAATTAAGTAGAGACCAAAAACCCCCAAAGTCAACCTTTACACATACGCTCAAATGTCAAATGATTTTTGACAAGGATACTAACAAAAAAGGAAGTCTCTTCAACACATGGCTTTGTTAAAGCGGATTTCTACAGGTAAAAGAATACAGCGGAACCCTTACTTCACATCATATATAAAAATCAGCTCAACATGCATCAAAAACCTAAACTTGAGAGTTACAACTATAGAACTCCTAGAAGAAAAACAAGGAAAACTTCATGACATCAAATTTGACAATGATTTTTTTTGGCTAAGACACCAAAAACATAGGCAACAAAACTTAAAATAGGCAAATTGGACTTTATTAAATAAAAAACTTATTTGTATCAAGGATAGCATCAACAGAGTGAAAAGGCAACATTTGGAATGGGAGAAAATATTTGCAAGTCATATCTGATAAAACGTTAATATACAGAATATATAAAGAAATCCTGTAACTCAAGAACAATAAAATAAATAATCAGATCTTAAAATAGGCATAGAATTTGAATAGACACATCTCCAATGTTTACAAAAACTGCTAACAAGTGTATGACATGATACCCAATATCATTAATCATTAAGGGAATGCAATAAAAACTTCAGTGGGATACTACCTGATACTCATTAGTGTGACTACATTTACAAAACAGAAAATAATAAGTTTTGATAAGGATGTAGAAAAATTGGAACTCTTGTGCACATGGAAATATAAAATGATATAGCCACTGTGGAAAACAATATGGTGGTTCCTCAAAAAATTAAATACACAATTACCATATGATCCAGAAATCCCATTCCTGAGTATATGCCCAAAAGAATTGAAAGCATGGTCTTAAAGAGATATTTGTACACCCATCTTTATAGAAGCATTATTCATAATAGCCAAGAAGTGGAAGCAACCCAAGTGTCCATCAATAGATGAATGGATAAACAGAACATGGTACATACATACTACAGAATATTATTCAGTCTTATAAAGGAAGGAAATTCTGACACATGCTACAACATGAATGATCCTTGAGGACATTATGCCAAGTGAAATAAACCAGACACAAAAGGAGAGATATTGTATAATTCTACTTACATGAGGAACTTAGAGTAGTCAAATTCATAGAGACAGAAAGTAGAATGGTGGTTGCCAGGGGCTGGGGGAAGAGGATAATGGGGAGCTGTTTAATGGATATAAAGTTTCTGTTTTCAAGATGAACAAGTTCTGGATATTGTTTACCTAACAATGTGAATATACTTAACACTACTGGACTGTACACTTAAAAAGGCCAGTATGGTGGTAATCTTAACACTTTGAGAGATCGAGATAGGAAGATTGCTTGAGGTCAGGAATTCAAGGTTGCAGTGACCTATGATCGTACCAATGCACCCCAGCCTGGGTGACAGAGTAAGACCCTGTCTCTTAAAAAAAAAAAAAAAAAATTACCATGGTAAATTTTAGATTATGTGTAATTTGCCATAATTAAAAATTTTTTACTTAAAAAATTTTATCAGTAGAGGCGGAGCAAGATGGCCGAATAGGAACAGCTTCAGTCTCCATCTCCCAGCGTGAGCGACACAGAAGACTGGTGATTTCTGCATTTTCAACTGAGGTACTGGGGTCATCTCACTCGGGAGTGCCGGACAATCGGTGCTGGTCAGCTGCTGCAGCCCGACCAGCGAGAGCTGAAGCAGGGCAAGGCATCACCTCACCTGGGAAGCGCGAGGGGGAAGGGAGTCCCTTTTCCTAGCCAGGGGAACTGAGACACACAACACCTGGAAAATCGGGTAACTCCCATCCCAATACTGCGCTGTAACACCGGCACACCGGAGATTATATCCCACACCTGGCCGGGAGGGTCCCACGCCCACGGAGCCTCCCTCCTTGCTAACACAGCAGTCTGCGGCAATCTAACCGCAGGGCAGCAGCCAGGCTGGGGGAGGGGCGCCCGCCATCGCTGAGGCTTAAGTAGGTAAATAAAGCCGCTGGGAAGCTCGAACTGGGTGGAGCTCACAGCAGCTCAAGGAAACCTGCCTGTCTCTGTAGACTCTGCCTCTGGGGACAGGGCTCAGCTAAAGCAGCAGAGCCCTGTCCAGACGCGAACAACTCTGTCTGCCAGCTTTGAAGAGAGCAGTGGATCTCCCAACACGGAGGTTGAGATCTGAGAAGGGGCAGTCTGCCTGCTCAAGTGGGTCACTGACCCCTGAGTAGCCTAACTGGGAGACATCCCCCACTAGGGGCAGTCTGACACCCCACACCTCACAGGGTGGAGTACAGCCCTGAGAGGAAGCTTCCAAAGCAAGAATCAGACAGGTGCACTCGCTGTTCAGCAATGTTCTATCTTCTGCAACCTCTGCTGCTGATACCCAGGCAAACAGGGTCTGGAGTGGACCTCAAGCAATCTCCAACAGACCTATAGCTGAGGGTCCTGACTGTCAGAAGGAAAACTATCAAACAGGAAGGATACCAAAACCCCATCAGTACGTCACCATCATCAAAGACCCGAGACAGATAAAACCACAAAGATGGGGAAAAAGCAGGGCAGAAAAGCTGGAAATTCAAAAAATAAGAGCGCATCTCCTCCTGCAAAGGAGCACAGCCCATCGCCAGCAACGGATCAAAGCTGGTCAGAGAATGATTTTGATGAGATGAGAGAAGAAGGCTTCAGTCCATCAAACCTCTCAGAGCTAAAGGAGGAATTACGTACCCAGCGCAAAGAAAGTAAAAATCTTGAAAAAAGAGTGGAAGAATTGACAGCTAGACTAATTAATGCAGAGAAGGTCATAAACGAAATGACAGAGATGAAAACCATGACACGAGAAATACGTGACAAATGCACAAGCTTCAGTAACCGACTCGATCAACTGGAAGAAAGAGTATCAGCGATTGAGGATCAAATGAATGAAATGAAGCGAGAAGAGAAACCAAAAGAAAAAAGAAGAAAAAGAAATGAACAAAGCCTGCAAGAAGTATGGGATTATATCAAAAGACCAAATCTACGTCTGATTGGGGTGCCTGAAAGTGAGGGGGAAAATGGAACCAAATTGGAAAACACTCTACAGGATATCATCCAGGAGAACTTCCCCAACCTAGCAGGGCAGGCCAACATTCAAATTCAGGAAATACAGAGAACGCCACAAAGATACTCCTCCAGAAGAGCAACTCCAAGACACATAATTGCCAGATTCACCAAAGTTGAAATGAAGGAAAAAATCTTAAGGGCAGCCAGAGAGAAAGGTCGGGTTACCCACAAAGGGAAGCCCATCAGACTGACAGCAGATCTCTCGGCAGAAACTCTACAAGCCAGAAGAGAGTGGGGGCCAATATTCAACGTTCTTAAAGAAAAGAATTTTCAACCCAGAATTTCATATCCAGCCAAACTAAGTTTCATAAGTGAAGGAGAAAGAAAATTCTTTACAGATAAGCAAATGCTTAGAGATTTTGTCACCACCAGGCCTGCCTTACAAGAGACCCTGAAGGAAGCCCTAAACATGGAAAGGAACAACTGGTACCAGCCACTGCAAAAACATGCCAAAATGTAAAGACCATCGAGCCTAGGAAGAAACTGCATCAACTAATGAGCAAAATAACCAGTTAATATCATAATGGCAGGATCAAGATCACACATAACAATATTAACCTTAAATGTAAATGGACTAAATGCTCCAATTAAAAGACACAGACTGGCAAACTGGATAAAGAGTCAAGACCCATCAGTCTGCTGTCTTCAGGAGACCCATCTCACATGCAGAGACATACATAGGCTCAAAATAAAGGGATGGAGGAAGATCTACCAAGCAAATGTAGAACAAAAAAAAGCAGGGGTTGCAATCCTAGTCTCTGATAAAACAGACTTTAAACCATCAAAGATCAAAAGAGACAAAGAAGGCCATTACATAATGGTAAAGGGATCAATCCAACAGGAAGAGCTAACTATCCTAAATATATATGCACCTAATACAGGAGCACCCAGATTCATAAAGCAAGTCCTTAGAGACTTACAAAGGGACTTAGACTCCCATACAATAATAATGGGAGACTTCAACACTCCACTGTCAACATTAGACAGATCAACGAGACAGAAAGTTAACAAGGATATCCAGGAATTGAACTCATCTCTGCACCAAGCGGACCTAATAGACATCTATAGAACTCTCCACCCCAAGTCAACAGAATATACATTCTTCTCAGCACCACATCACACTTATTCCAAAATTGACCACATAATTGGAAGTAAAGCACTCCTCAGCAAATGTAAAAGAACAGAAATTATAACAAACTGTCTCTCTGATCACAGTGTAATCAAACTAGAACTCAGGACTAAGAAACTCAATCAAAACCGCTCAACTACATGGAAACTGAACAACCTGCTCCTGAATGACTACTGGGTACATAACGAAATGAAAGCAGAAATAAAGATGTTCTTTGAAACCAATGAGAACAAAGATACAACATACCAGAATCTCTGGGACACATTTAAAGCAGTGTGTAGAGGGAAATTTATAGCACTAAGTGCCCACAAGAGAAAGCAGGAAAGATCTAAAATTGACACTCTAACATCACAATTAAAAGAACTAGAGAGGCAAGAGCAAACACATTCAAAAGTAACATCACAATTAAAAGAACTAGAGAGGCAAGAACAAACACATTCAAAAGCTAGCAGAAGGCAAGAAATAACTAAGATCAGAGCAGAACTGAAGGAGATAGAGACACAAAAAACCCTCCAAAAAATCAATGAATCCAGGAGTTGGTTTTTTGAAAAGATCAACAAAATTGACAGACCGCTAGCAAGATTAATAAAGAAGAAAAGAGAGAGGAATCAAATAGACGCAATAAAAAAT
>NW_022308300.1:787-2866 GCF_002776525.5 Piliocolobus tephrosceles | reverse complement strand
CCCACATATGTTCTGGAAAACACAAAGTGATTGCACACTGTTTTGTCTTATTCTCTTATCTTCATTTATAATATCCAACTTATCCCATCATGTTATAAGTATTTTTTTAACTTCATATGATTTTTATATCTTGTATATTTTTCCTTTTTTAATACATTCTGCATCTCTGGAGCTCTGTCTTGTTTTGGTTTAGTATCAGTTTTCCAATGTCATTCAAGTAATTTGGGTACTGGAAGAATTGGAATAATTGATTACAAATACACCGCAGTGCAAGAAACAGGGTTCAATAAATTCAAGATCTCATTTGTTCAAATAGGATTTAATGTTCACTGCCAGTCATACATCAGCAGAAATAATATTTCCCAGAAATAACAAAGGGTCACAACACAAGTCAGAATCATCATTCTGGGAGAAATCATAGAGATTATCGTTGCCAAGGAAACTTTTTTGTTATACAATTACTTTTATTTATGGTAAACAAAACTTTGCCTTATCTAGATAGTATATGACTCAGTAATAGAAATTCCTGTACAAATTATAATGTGTGTAGTGATTTATATCACTGAAGCAACCATTGTGAACTAAACAATTAGTACCAGATAATGAGTAATAATTTCAAATGAAGACAACCTAGAATCAACACTTCATTTTGATGGTGACAGTTCCAGAATGTCAAAGAGATACTAGACCCAGAAATGATCATTAAATTACCTACATTCACTCATTTGTATTGTAATTATTAAGGATTTACATGCAAGAAGAACTTAGAGCCCCCACAGTCAGAGATATTGACTGTGCAATAATTATTTCGTGCCTACCAAATGACTAGACACAATCTCAATAGCCAATTTAAATCTAATGGTTGAACTAATCAATCCCAAGTGAAGAAAAGAAAACGTGTGAAAATTTTTAAATGGACTATAAGAGTAAGACAAAAAAAAAATTACCCATAGTAGCCTTATAGAAGTATTGCAATTTCCATTCTAGGAAGTATTATGATTTTTTTTTTTTTTTTAGTATTTCTTATAAAATAAAAAGAGAGTTAAGAGAATCTATTTTCAACTTTAGTTAGCAATGACCTTATCTTTGAACCCAAAGTTATTGAAAATATTATTGAGTATTGAGATTCACTGTTATTTATCAAATACAAGTTCAATTGTATTCTATATGAAGTAACAACTTGTAGAAAGAAGCTTATGGGCTTGAGAATACAAGACATGGTGAAGATGTCACACAGAAAGAAAGTTAGTTCCTGTATCAAAAGTACAAAAGTGAAATTACAAAGTATTCCTGTGGTATTGACTGTCATCAAAGATGAAAATATATAAAAATAAATAGCAAATAAAGTGACATTAGAAACTCTTCAGAATCGGAGTCTTCCCTTGAAGCTACATGTGGGTGAAATGTGAACCTTCACAATGAGGCTTCATTGTGAAGTGAAAGTTTGTAGAAATGAACACGTGTCCACTATTATTTGCCTATAATTTTGAATTCCAATGTATGAGAATTTTTTTTTTTTTTTTTTTTTTTGCATAACCCACTTGGCAGACTAGCATGACCTAATCTAAGACAACCTAGAATCTTTATGTATATCAATCAGTAAATCAGGTATTTCTTCTGTTGAAGAAATATCAGTGGCCCTGCCTTTCCTGTGAACTGTTAATCATATATTATGTATCTTCCTTTGAGAAATTTTGAAATCTGAACTATAACTTGTTCCAAGTGTCATAAGAAGGGATAGTATGGCTCATGTCTGTAATCCCAGCACTTTGGGAGGCCAAGGCAGGGAGATCACCAGGTCAGGAAATCAAGACCATCCTGGCCAACATGGTGAAACCCTGTCTCTATTAAAAATACAAAAAAACTAGCTGGGCATGGTGGTACGCACCTGTATTCCCAGCTACTGGGGAGGCTGAAGCAGGAGAATTGTTTGAACCCAGGAGGCAGAGGTTGCAGTGAGCCAAGATTGCACCTCTGCACTCCAGCCAGGGGACAGAGTGAGACTCCGTCTCAAAAATAAATAAATAAATACAGAAAGAAAGAAAGAAAGAAAGAAAGAAAGAAAGAAAGAAAGAAAGA
>NW_022308300.1:0-777 GCF_002776525.5 Piliocolobus tephrosceles | reverse complement strand
GAAAGAAAGAAAGAAAGAAAGAAAGAAAGAAAGAAAGAAAGAAAGAAGGGATGGCAGATCTGTATTTGAGTAGTAAACAAGAAGGCAAAAATTGTATTTCTGTAAACAAAAATAATATGCTATGTGTTATTAAATATACAATTCTATTTATTTATTCTCCATTTATATATCCAATTGAGCATGACCTTTTCAAGCAGCTAATTATTCCAACAGTGTTTCCATGTATGGATTTAGAAACTATGTGCATATGGTTGTACGCATAGCTGGGTATATAGATAGGTATCTGGATAATATTGATATAATGGTTTTTAGTCATGACTGATTTCTGTCCTGAAAGGAAAACTATGAAACACATCTGATGGCAATGCAATGAAATATGCACGTAATCAATTTGGATAATATTGTTGGAGTTTAAGAAAGGTTTTTAATAAAATAAAAATATAAGACTGATTTTTGCAGATTGTTTCAAGCATTTTTGTACATGTATTATAATAAAGCAAAATGATTTTCCAAAAAGTTTAGTCACTAAGTATTGAGCTCTATCAAATAGTCATGTCAAAGGCAGTCATTTTGTTGCAACACTCCTATATGCATGTTTAAAAAGTCATTCTTCTAACTTGAAAATAAAAACCTACATCTTCTAATGCAGAGTAATAGGACATATTCAGTGGCATTTCATTACTTTTTATTTGGAAAATGACTATTTGCTACGAGTTCTTCTCTGTGGCAATCCCAGTGCTTTTCCATATGTAAAAACATGACCTTACATTATTAATA
>NW_022308295.1:0-1578 GCF_002776525.5 Piliocolobus tephrosceles | reverse complement strand
GGTTATTTTTGTATTATTTAAAATAGTTATTATTTACAACAGTTACTATTATTCGGAATAGTTATTTTATATCGTTAACAATAGTTGTTATTTATGTTTTTTTTTACTGATGGTAGTTATTATTTATATCACTTACAACAGTTATTTTTATATTATTCAAAATAGTTGTTATTTATGTTTTTTTTTACTGATGGTAGTTATTATTTATATCACTTACAACAGTTATTTTTATATTATTCAAAATAGTTGTTATTTATGTTTTTTTACTGATGGTAGTTATTATTTATATCACTTACAACAGTTATTTTTATATTATTTAAAATAGTTGTTATTTATGTTTTTTTACTGATGGTAGTTATTATTTATATCATTTACAACAGTTATTTTTATATTATTTAAAATAGTTGTTATTTATGTTTTTTTACTGATGGTAGTTATTATTTATATCACTTACAACAGTTATTTTATATTATTCACAATTAATTATTATTTATTTTTTAATTGATGGTAGTTATTATTTATATCACTTACAACAGTTATTTTTATATTATTCAAAATAGTTGTTATTAACTTTAATAATGGTAGTTATTATTTATATCACTGACAACAGTTATTTTATATTATTCATCATAGTTATTTATTTATTTTTTATTGATGGTAGTTATTATTTATATCACTTACAACAGTTATTTTTTATATTATTCATGATAGTTTTTAATTTTATTATTCATAGGAATTAATATTTATATTATTACTAATAGTTATTATTTTTATGTATATAACTAACGTGTTTTGAATTTTATTACATATTTTTTTTCCATTTACAAATGAATTATTTGCAATTTAGCATACAACAAAAATATTTCATAGGAACAAATAGATATAATAAAGCTACAATATAAAGCTGTATTTAAAACAATATAATTATGTGCATTTTCAAAAGCATGATAAATCCTAATAAAAACAAATAAAATATAACTTATTCCCTTAAAAACAACACGCTTAAAAACAATTTTATAACCTCAAATAATGATTCCCATACCTTGTATTAAAAAATTAAAACTCTTTCCTTTTAAAATAACACGCTTAAATAAGTCAAAAAAACTTGAAACCATAATTCCCATACCTTAAATTAAAATTAAGAAACCCTTTCTTTTAAAACCAACTGCTTGAATAAATCCTATAAACCTCAAAGAAAAAATTGCCATACCTCTAAATTATAACTAAAAAACCCTTTCTTTTGAAACAAACTGCTTGAATGAATCCTAAAAACCTCAAAGAATAAATCCCATAGTCTAAATTAAAAATAAGAAACCCTTTCCTTTAAAACAAACTGCTTGAATGAATCCTAAAAACCTCAAAGAATAATTCCCATAGCCTAAATTAAAAATAAGAAACCCTTTCCTTTGAAACAAACTGCTTGAATGAATCCTAAAAACCTCAAAGAATAATTCCCATACCTCAAATATATAACTAAGAAACCCTTTCTTTTGAAACAAACTGCTTGAATGAATCCTAAAAACCTCAAAGCATAATTCCCATAGCCTAAATTAAAAATAAGAAACCCTTTCCTTTGAA
>NW_022308294.1:0-1398 GCF_002776525.5 Piliocolobus tephrosceles | reverse complement strand
GGAGCAAAACCAAGGGACAGGTCACTCCAGAGACGAGTGAAGTGGGGGTGTCTGATAAAGCTGTCCGGGGTAACTGGGTTTTGAGGGTTCACCAGGCAGATGAGAATGTGGAATTCCAGCCACGGGGAAAAGTGTATACAAAGACATCAAGGAATCAAACAAAGTGTCCGTGTGGTAGGGAAGGGTTTGGGACTATAAGCAATTTAGTATTACTTAGGGGTGAAATCGCAGGGGTGGACAGGGGGGTGGGAGATGAGGCCAGAGGTAGGCAGGGGTGGGTTAAGGGGTCTGGCCTTCGGACCGCAGGCACTGGGGATTTTCAGCTGTGGAGAGACAAGGTCCGCTGTGCATTTGACAGCATGAGTGGCTGGGGAAGAGCAGGGGTTGGGGAGGAGACCAGCTGAGCATAGAACCAGATGCCTTTGCTGAGACGTTGCCAGAGGACACAGAAGAGGCAACTTTCCACCCTGAAAGGATGTCTGCCCAGTACAACACACAGGACACCAGAACCCACACACCGCAACTCTGGACAGTTGAGAGGTGGGTCACTCCAAAGGACCAGCCAGGAGCTTCTTTGATGGGAGTATGGGGCTACCATCCCCAGGCTGCCAGAGACAAGAGAGTTCTCGTCTTTCTCACAGCAATTCCAGCATTTGAGAGTCACTCCTTTGACTATGACCCTGCTCACCCACCCGCAATTATGAGGGTCTGAGAGCTGGGCTTGGCAGAAGTGACCTGGAACCCAGTTCCAGGCTGGCTGCTGGCTAGCATGCACTCAGGAAAGAGCTGAATCTCTCTGTTTCTGCCTCTGTAAACATGGACATCTAGCTCCTTTACTGTGGCAATACTACTGGGTGAGGTCTCCCAACCCATATGGAGAAGGGGCTCAGAGAGGTCCCCACTCCCGCATCCCTTTCGAATATGACTGTGTATTCTGTGATCAGTGTGGGGAAAACAGTGGGAATTAGAGCAGTGAGGTGGGTGCCAACACCTACTCCATCAGGCCTGTCTTTCTCCTCATCTCTCACCCTGTTCCCTCCTGCGAGGGGCTCTTCTCTGGCCAGTGAGGTGAAGTCCAGAGGAGAGGGGTGGGGAGGCCTACCCTGCCCTACCTGCCTTCACTGCAGAGCAGGGCAGTCAGGGCCAATCCGTGTGGCAGGTTCTGCCCCATGGGATGGGCCCAGAGCCAGGCAGTCTTTCTCACTGGGTCTGCCTGGGTGGGGTCCTGGAGGCAGGGATGGCATCTTCAAGGAGAGGACTGGAGGTGAGGCTTGCGGAGGGGAAGGCGGATCTGGGGCAGGAGGGAGGGATTCCAGAAGCTTCTGGGAGGTGGACCGCAGGGAATGTGGGATCTCCCCAGAGAGTCAGACATCCCCCTCAGGAGCTGGGCTGCTACGG
>NW_022308286.1:0-2293 GCF_002776525.5 Piliocolobus tephrosceles | reverse complement strand
GTAGTGGCAGTAATAGTGGTAGTAGTGGCAGTAATAGTGGTAGTAGTCGTAATAACAGTAATAACAACAGAAGCAAAGAAAGGAGCAAAAACAGGAGCAATAGTAACGATAATAAAAAATGCAAAGAAAAAGATAAAAAATTAACAGATTCTTATTTGTATGATTATTCCAATAAAGATGATAATGATAATGATAATGTATATGAAAAATTTTCTAAAATTGGATCAATTAAAGAAAAAAAAAAAAAAAATAAAATTAATAATTTTTTTAAAAATTTAGGAAAATTGAGGTTTAAAAGTCCGAAAAAAGATAAAAAAACTAAATTAACAGATGTTGATGATAATACATTAGATGTTGTTGATCATGATGATTATAATCATTGTTCAGGTAAAAGTAAAAAATCGAAAAACAATCTTGATAATAGTGATATAAATTTAAAATCGGATGTTTTAAAGTTACCTTCATGGGATAGTGAATTAAGTGACCAAAGTGAAGTTAGTAGTAAAAATTCTGTTAGTAATAAGAGTGGTGTTTTTAGTAAAAGTCATATTATCAGTAAAAGTCATATTAATAGTAAAAATCGTGGTATTAGTACTAAAAGTGATTTTATTAGTGCTAAAAACGGAATTCGTAGTAAAAGCTTCATCAGTAGTAACAAAAGTGATGTTAGTAACAAAAAAATGAGTAATAACATTAATAACTTTTATTCATATCTACAAAAGTTTAAGAATAAAAATAAAGAGTCGCTGCTTGTAGATGTTAATACGTCAAATAAACAATTGGAATTGAATATGGAAAAAAAAAAAAAAAAAAAAAAAAATGATGGTAATGAAGGAAAGGGAGAAAGAGAAGAAGAAAAAAAAAAAAATGATGCTGGTGGTGAAGAAAAGGAGGAGGAAGAAAAAAATGATGATGGTGATGAAGAAGAGGAGGAAGAAAAAGAAGAAAGTGACGATGATGATGAAGATGAAGAAGAAGTAACAGAAACCGATTTAAAAAATATTAAAAAAGAAAAAGATAACGATAGTTATAAGATTTATTCATATGGTAAAAACGTAAGTGCAACAAAAATGATTAAGTACAATTATGTAGATATAAGTACATTGGAAGAAAAAAACAAAAAATATGATACTACTGAACAATCACCAAGGTTTGGTTATAGCGGTTCTAATCTTGATAAAATAAAATTCAGTGAAAGTTCTTCTAACAGTTCATCAAATTACGACAGTAATAATGAAGAAGATAATAACGAATATGACAACGAATGTAACATTGAAAAAAATAAAAAATATAATGGCGAAAAAAATAAACAATATAATAGCGAAAAAAATAACCAATATAATAACGAAAAAAATAAAAAAATAAAAAAATATGATGAAACAACATCTACTAGTAAGTTAAACAACAGTAGCAATGATAATAATATAAAGAATCATAATTATACAAATTTTTTAACTAAAAATTTGAATGAAAAAAAATAACCTTAATATTAATTCTAGAACAGAAGATAGATCATGTGATGAATCATCTGATTCTTCAGAAATGATCAAATTATCAAGCTTTCATTCGAAAATGGAAAATAATCTTGTAAATGGCAGTGGCAATGGTAACGGTAATGGTAATGGTAATGGTAATAACGAGAGCAACAAAAAGTTTGTACAAACACAAGAAACTAATACTAACATCCACTGTTCTAAGGAGGAAAAAAAAGACACTGGTTATTATAATTACATTCAATCGATATTACCATTTGAAACGTCACAAGAGCAGGAAAAAAGTGACAAAAGTCGTTAAAAAAAAAATAAAAAATAAAAAAATAAAAAAATAAAAAAATAAAAAAATAAAAAAAATAAAAAAAAATAAAAAAAGTTACAATGTCAAAATAAAAAAAGAGAGACAAATGGTATTCGAATAAAATCAAAAAATAAACGTTTAATAACATACCCTTCCATCCATTAATTAATTTTTTTTTTTTTTTTTAACTCTCTCAATGTTTTATTTATTAATACAAAGAGATAGTGGATTATCTTTTTAATTCGTTCGTCCAAAAATAAATACCCATACGTATGTGCACATACATATATATATATATATATATATATATATATATATATATACGTGTACATATGTATATCTAGATAAAAACAAAACTATAGATTTTATTGCCCTAATGAAGCGTTATTTAATAACGCTCGTTAGAATCATATAATGGGCCATTATTTTTATATTGTTAATGCATGTTTTTATATATGTATATTTTATTAATTTGTTGTTTTTGACTTTTTTTTTTTTT
>NW_022308284.1:2359-7612 GCF_002776525.5 Piliocolobus tephrosceles | reverse complement strand
GCTGGAGTGCAGTGGCCGGATCTCAGCTCACTGCAAGCTCCGCCTCCTGGGTTTAGGCCATCCTCCTGCCTCAGCCTCCCGAGTAGCTGGGACTACAGGCGCCCACCACCACGCCCAGCTAGTTTTTTGTATTTTTTTAGTAGAGACGGGGTTTCACCAGGTTAGCCAGGATGGTCTCGATCTCCTGACCTCGTGATTCGCCCGTCTCGGCCTCCCAAAGTGCTGGGATTACAGGCATGAGCCACCGCGCCCGGCTGGAATTAAATGTTTTGATGTTTAGTGTCAAAGATACTAGCAAATTTGAACAGCAGTGTGGATTTTCAAAGCCCTTTCATAAATATGCCGATAACCTCTTATATTATTTTTTTTTCTTTTTTTTTTTTTGAGATGGAGTTTTGCTCTTGCTGCCCAGGCTGGAGTGCAGTGGCGCGATCTCAGCTCACTGCAACCTCCGCCTCCCGGGTTCAAGCGATTCTCCTGCCTCCGCCTCTTGAGTAACTGGGACTATGGGTACCCACCACCACACCCAGTTAATTTTTTTGTATTTTTAGTAGAGACAGGATTTCACCATGTTGGCCAGGCTGGTCTCCAACTTCTGACCTAAGCACTACCCCAGACTTTTTTTTTTTTTTTTTTTGAGGCAGGGTCTCATTCTGCTGCCCAGGCTGGAATGCAGTGGCATGATCTCGGCTCACCACAACCTATGCCTCCCATGCTCAAGCAATTCTCCTGCCTCAGCCTCCGAATTAGCTGGGACTATAGGCGTGCGCCACAATGTCCAGCTAATTTTTGTATTTTTAGTAGAGATGGGGGTTTTACCATGTTGGCCAGGCTGGTATGAAACTCCTGACCTCAGGCGATCTGCCCGCTTCAGGAGACACAGCGGAACCCGAGCTCCTCACTTTCTCCCCATCCTGTAGCTCCTGCTGCCATTCCTTTCTCTTTTTTTTTTCCAGATAAAGTCTCACTCTGTCATGCAGGCTGGAGTGCAGTGGTATGATCTTGGCTCACTGCAACCTCCACCTCCCAGGTCTGAGCAATTCTTCTGCCTCAGCCTCCTGAGTAACTGGGATTACAAGCATGTGCCACCATGCCCAGCTAATTTTTTTTTTTTTTTTTTTTTTTTTTTTTTTTTTTTTGAGACAGAGTCTCGCTCTGTCGCCCAGGCTGGAGTGTAGTGGCGCTGTCTCGGCTCACAGCAACCTCCGCCTCCCAGGTTCACGCCATTCTTCTGCCTCAGCCTCCCGAGTAGCTGGGACTACAGGTGCCCGCCACCACACTGGGCTAATTTTTTGTGTTTTTAGTAGAGACGGGGTTTCACCGTGTTAGCCAGGATGGTCTCGATCTCCTGACCTCGTGATCCGTCCGCTTCAGCCTCTCAAAGTGCTGGGATTACAGGCGTGAGCCACCGCGCCTGGTCTGACGTTCCCATTTTACCAAACAGAAGCACCAGCCTTCCAGAGGGGTCAGGTCCAAATTTCTCATTATCCCTGACTTTTTCTCTCATACCTGCAAAACTCTACACCAGGAAAGTCTTGTTGGCTCCATGTTCAAAACGCATCCCGCCTCTCTACCTGGTGCAGCCTCACCTTAGCGGGCCTGGACCAGCCCACTCTCCTCCAACCTGTTTCTCAGCTCCCACTCTCGCCCTGCAAACTTGGTCTTCCCCATAACAGACACCAGAGGGCGACCTTGAGCACCGAAGTCAGGGCCTGTCCCTCCCCTGCCCGAAACCCTCCACAGCTCCCACCTCCCTGGAGGTCAAAGCCCAAGTCGTCCCTGTGGTCCACAATGTGCTGCATGAACTGTCCTGTCCTCTACCCCTACCCCCTCCCCATCTTGCCCTCCTCCTCCTCTCCCCCTTGCTCACTCTGCTATAGCTACACAGGCCTCCTTACTGCTCCTCCAACACCAAGCATGGTCCTGCCTCAGGGCCTTTGCATGGGCTGTGCCCTCTGCCTCAGAACCTTTCCCCGATATCTGTGGGGTACACTCTCACCTCTGCCCAAATGTCACCTTTTCATTGAGACCTACCCCAACAGCCTTCTTAAAACTGCCACCTTGGCCAGGCACAGTGGCTTACGCCTCCCATCCCAGCACTTTAGGAGGCTGAGGTGGGCAGATCGCTTGAGCTCATGAGTTCAAGCATTGGCAGCTTTGGCAACATGGTGAAACCCTGTCTCTACTCAAAATACAAAAATTAGCCGGGCGTGGTGGTACACACCTGTAGTTCCAGCTGCTCAGGAGGCTGAGGCAGGAGAATCATTTGAGCCCAGGAGGTGGAGGTTGCGGTGAGCCGAGATCAAGCCACTATACTCCAGCCTGGGTGACAGTAAGAATGTCTCAAAAAAACAAAACAAAAACAAAAACTCCAACCTTTCCTCAACTCTCTGCTTCCACAGTTCTATCCCCTTCCTCCCCACTTTTTTTTTTCTTGAGACGGAGTTTCACTCTTGTCACCCAGGCTGGAGTCTAGCGGCGTGATCTTGGCTCATTGCAACCTCCGCCTCCCGGGTTCAAGCAATTTTCCTGCCTCAGCCTCCTGAGTAGCTGGGATTACAGGTGCCCGCCCCCACACCCGGCTAATTTTTGTAATTTTTAGTAGAGACTGGGTTTCACCACGTTGGGCAGGCTGGTCTCGAACTCCTGACTCCGGTGATCTGCCTGCCTCGGCCTACCAAAGTGTTGGGATGACAGGCGTGAGCCACTGTGCCCAGGCTTTATTTTTAATTTTTAGACAAGGTTTCACCATGTCGCCTTGGCTAGTCTGGAACTCCTGGACTCAAGTGATCCTCCTACCTCAGCCTCCCAAAGTGCTGGGATTACAGGCATGAGCTACTGCACCCAAGCTCCTTCCCCACTGTGGCTCTTCCTGGCATGTTATTTGTGGCCTGTTTCTCTCCCAGATTGTAAACTCCGTGAGGGCAGGGGTTTTGCTCATCCAACGCTTAGCACTTAGTAGGGTTTCTATCAAAATGTGTCAAATCAATGAACCTTAAGAGAAGTGACTTACAGTAGTTTGATAATAAAGAACATGGCCGGCCGGGCGCGGTGGCTCATACCTGTAATCCCAGCACTTTGGGAGGCCGAGGCGGGCAGATCATGAGGTCAGGAGATTGAGACCATCCTGGCTAACACGGTGAAACCCCATCTCTACTAAAAATACAAAAAAAAAAAAAAAAAATTAGCCAGGCGCGGTGGCAGGCGCCTATAGTCCCAGCTACCCGGGAGACTGAGTCAGGAGAATGGCGTGAACCCGTGAGGCGGAGCTTGCAGTGAGCCAAGATCGCACCACTGCACTCCAGCCTAGGCGACAGAGCGAGACTCTGTCTCAAAAAAAACAAAACAAAAAAGAACATGGCCAAAAGCAAAACAAAACAAAACAAACAAACAAACATGACCATGTTTCATGTCTCAAATGCCTCCCAATGTAATCACACCCTGTATTGCGGTAGGCAAATTAAAGCCCATAGCTCACTGCCTGAGTTAAAAACTGAATTTATGGCCGGGACATGGTGGCTCACGCCTGTAATCCCAGCACTTTGAGGGGCTGAGGTGAGAAAATTGCTTGAGCACAGCAGTTCAAGATCACCCTAGGCAACATAGCGAGTCCCTGTCTCTACAAAAAAATTTAAAATTAGCTGGGCATGGGGGGAGGTGCCTGTAGTCCAAGCTTCTCAGGTGTTTGAGGTGGCAGGATCACTGGAGCCAAGGAGTTTGAGGCTGCAGTGAGCTATGACCGCGCCACTGCACTCCAGCCTGGGTGCCAGGTGAGATCCTGTCTCTAAAAAAAATTGTTTAAAATTATTTTATTGCCAGCATAATAGGTCACACCTATAATCTCAGCACTTTAGGAGGCCAAGGTGGGAAGAAAGCTTGAGCCCAGGAGTTTGAGATCAACCTGGGAAACAAAGTGAAACCTGTCTCTCCAAAAAATTTAAAAATTAGCCAGGCATGGTGGCACGTGCCCGTGGTCTCAGCTACTTGGGAGGCTAAGGTAAGAGGATCACTTAAGCCCAGGAATTAGAGGCGTGGTGAGCTATGATAGTGCCACTGCCCTCCAATCTGGGTGACAGGGAGAAACACCCTGTCTTTCTAAAACAAGAAAAGTGGAAACTGAGGCCCAGAGGGTTGAAATGAGTTTCTCAAGACCTCGTGTTTCTGAGAGACTTCCTACTTACCAAATTCTCCAAACAGGACCTCAAATGCTTCACAGGAGTACGGAGATCACATTTACGAATAAACAGTTGCATACATTGCATGTCAGAGAGAGCACTGCACACACCCATTTGATCTTGCTAAGCCTGGGAAATTTTTAATTGCCCCTGTTTTAAAAAAAAAAAAAAAGTCATTGCATTTTCTAGAACCTTGGGTTTGGAACTTTGATCAGAGCGATTTCGACATGTTGTGAAAACCTCATTTTAACTTTATCTTTCTTACAGGCATCTCACTTCAATCAGAACTTGGTAAGGCCAGGCGTGGTGGCTCACACCTGTAATCCTAGCAATTTGGGAGGTGGAGGTGGGTGGATCACCTGAGGTCAGGAGTTCGAGACCAGCCTGGCCAACGTGGTGAAACCCAGTCTCTACTAAAAATACAAAAATTAGCCGGGTATGGTGGCACATGCCTGTAATCCCAGCTACTCAGGAAGCTGAGGCAGGAGAGTCGCTTGAACCTGAGAGGCAGAGGTTGCAATGAGCCGAGATCATGCCACTGCACTCCAGCCTGGGCAACAGAGTAAGACTCTATCTCAAAATATTATAATAATAATAATAAATAAATAAGTCATGGGAAAGCGAAAAAATAAATTTTATGTGTTCTCTTTCCCTCCCACAATTAAACGCCTTTCATTTTCCCATGTTCCCTCTCAGTTCTCGTTCATCTACACAAATCCTTGATTGCAGAGCGATAAAATAATTATGAGCATCCGTCGGCCGGGATGTGGCACAAAGTCATAAAGCAATTCCAGGCCGGGCACAGTGGCTCACTCCTGTAATCCCAGCACTTTGGGAGGCCGAGGCAGGTGGATCACAAGGTCAAGAGATCAAGACCATCCTGACCAACATGGTGAAACCCTATCTCTACTAAAAATACAAAAAATTAACTGGGCGTGGTGGCACGTGCCTGTAGTCCCAGCTACTCGGGAGGCTGAGGCAGGAGAATCGCTTGAACCCAGGAGGTGAAGGTTGCAGTGAGCTGAGATTGCGCCACTGTACTCCAGCCTGGCAACAGAGTGAGACTCCATCTCAAAAA
>NW_022308284.1:0-2259 GCF_002776525.5 Piliocolobus tephrosceles | reverse complement strand
CTCATGCCTGTCATCCCAGCACTTTGGGAGGCCAAGGCAGGCAGATCACCTGAGGTCAGGAGTTCAAGACCAGCCTGGTCAACATGGTGAAACCCTGTCTCTACTAAAAAAACTACAAAAATTAGCTGGGTGTGGTGGCAGGTTCCTGTAATCCCAGCTACTTGGGAGGCTGAGGCAAGGAGAATTGCTGGAACCTGGGAGGCAGAAGTTGCAGTGAGCTGAGATGGCTCCACTGCACTCCAGCCTGGGTGACAGAGCAAGACTCCGTCTCAAAAAAAAAAAAAAAAACAAAAAGAAAGGAAAAAAAAGGCTGGGCGTGGTGGCTCACACCTGTAATCCCAGCACTTTGGGAGGCCAAGGCGGGTGGATCACGTGAGGTCAGGAGTTCAAGAAGAGCCTGGTCAACATGGTGAAACCCCGTCTCACCTAAAAATACAAAAATTAGCCAGGTGTGGTAGCTGGTGCCTGTAATCCCAGCTACTCAGGAGGCTGAGGCAGGAGAATTGCTTGAACCTGGGAGGTGGAGGTTGTACTGAGCCGAGATCATGCCACTACACTCCAGCCTGGGCAACAGAGCAAAACTCTGTCTAAAAAAAAAAAAAAGAACTTCACTTGCTCATCAAAAATGTGGATGACTTCTGTGATGAATCATATAATCGTTTCTGAATACTGGAAAATATTTCCCTATTATTTATTTATTTATTTTTTTTAAGACGGAGTTTTGCTCTTGTTGCCCAGGCTGGAGGGCAGTGGCGCAATCTCCGCTCACTGTAACCTCCGCCTCCCGAGTTCAAACCATTCTCCCGCCTCAGCCTCCTGAGTAGCTGGGATTACAGGTGCCCAACACCACTCCCAGCTAATTTTTCTATTTTTAGTAGAGACGGTTTCATCATGTTGACCAGGCTGGTCTCAAACTCCTGACCTCAAATGATCCTTCCACCTTGACCTCCCAAAGTGCTGGGATTACAGGGGTGGTTCACTGCTTCTAGCCGAATTGTTTGTTTGTTTGAGACAGAGTCTTGGTCTGTCCCAGGCTGGGGTGCAGTGGTACAATCTCGGCTCAGTGCAACCTCTGCCTCTCGGTTTCAAGTGACTCTCCTGCCTCAGCTTTCCGAGTAGCTGGGATTACAGGTGCCCGCCACCACACCCAGCTAATTTTTGTAGTTTTTTAAGTAGAGACGGGGTTTCACCATGTTGACCAGTCTGGTCTTGAACTCCTGACCTTGTGATCCGCCTGCCTCAGCCTCCCAAAGTGGCGAGATTACAGACGTGAGCCACCGCGCCTGGACTAATTTTTAATCATAGTATTAACTACCAGTTCCCAAATCTCCCAAAACTTGAACAAATACGCTCTTACCCACCAGAAGGAGCTGGCTTTGGCACAGCACTGCTAAGCTTCTCTCAGAGCATCCTGTTTTTCTCCTTGAACGCTGTGCCCCAGGATGTTAAGTTAATCAGCTGCAGCTCTGGAAGAAAGCTCAGATTGGTTTCTGGAGTTCTACCCTGGGAGCTCGGCCACAGGCTCAGAGCGAGAGGTTTCATCAGGAACTCACTGGAATGGGATGAGAACATCCTGTGATCCAAGGGAACAGGCTTTGAGCCAGGTGTGTTTGCCCCAAACCCCTGCAGGTTGCACACTGCCCCCATGCCACGAGGTCCCCAAAGCAGCCACGTTCACCTGCTCACATCTGTGCTCACCAAACACCTCCCGTGTGCCAGGCTTTGTGCTGGCAGCCAGGGACGCCAAGATGGATGAGTTCCCCGCATTCCAGGAACTCACAGACTTCACGAAATTCAATTAATCATGTGTTCATACCCCTAAACATTGTAAGGCACAGTTTTCCTTTTCTATAATCTATAATTTCTATATAATCCTTCTTTTTTTTTTGTTTTGAGATGGAGTTCTGCTCTGTTGACCAGGCTGGACTGCAGTGGCGTGATCTTGGCTCACTGAGACCTCCGCCTCCTGAGTTCAACCGATTCTCCTACCTCAGCCTCCCGAGTAGCTGAGACTACAGGCTCCCACCACCATGTCCGGCTAATTTTTTTGTATTTTTAGTAGAGACAGGGTTTCACCGTGTTCGCCAGGATGGTCTCGATCTCCTGACCTCGTGATCCGCCTGCCTCGGCCTCCTAAAGTGCTGGAATTACGGGCATGAGCCACCGCACCCGGCCCCAATCTTTTTAAAATTGTGGTAAATGCATGTATATCATAAAATGTACCATCTTAATCTTTTTTTTTTTTTTTTTTTTTTTTTT
>NW_022308283.1:6338-8608 GCF_002776525.5 Piliocolobus tephrosceles | reverse complement strand
TGTTGGCCAGGCTGGTCTCAAACTCCTGACCTCATGATCTGCCTGCCTCAGCCTTCCAAAGTGCTGGGATTGCAGGTGTGAGCCGCCGCGCCTGGCCCCATCCTGTTTCTTTAAGGCCGTTGCTACCCAGGATGCTAATGCTGCCGCCTCCTTGCCTGTGTCTCCCACCCCTCCTCACAGGGCCCTGAAAGTTATAGGAACAGAATCCCAAGTGTCTGCAGGCCTTGGGGGTGTAGGTCTGTCCCTGCCTCCACCGAGGCCTTTGCCCAGCCATCCTTGAGCCACAGGACCTTCTAGGTTGCGCAGGAGGCACCAGGCACGCCAGCCAGAGGGCCTCGGGCCCCAGAGCCCCAGCTGCAGGGAGGCTGCTGGGATCCCCCAGGGACCCAGAGGTGCCTGAGCTGTACAGCCCTGTGCTCAGGTCCCACCTGCTCAGGGCAGGGCTGCCCGCTCCTCGCAGCCTTCCCTCTACTCTGCCCCTGCAGCCTGGTCCGTAGGCATTAAGGCCTGGCCGCTTCAGATGATCAGGTGCCTGGGGACCAGCAGGCAGTGACCGTCTGTGCCTCAGGCTGCTGTCTCTGAGTGCTGCACAGGGCCGGGGGTGAGACGCCTGTCTCCTTGTGTGTTCAGGGGCTCCAGGGCACCCCTCCTATAGACCTAGCTGCCCGCTGCTATTTGGAATCCCAGGTCCTGCCCGTTGCTGGGTTGATGAGGGAGCAGGTGTCTGTCTGGTGCTCAGGGTTAGACCTCGGGGACCCCCCGAGCCTCCCCATGGCCCCCACCCTGAGCCCACATCTAGGTGGGTGCAGCAGCAGGAGAGGGCGTGTCCTGCTGTCTGGGGTGGCCCCGCGGCCAGAGTCCCCTGCACAGGGCTCCAGGGCCAGTTGGTAGTTCCCGGGGCCTCCCTAACCCTTGCAGAGTGCACTGGGGATTCCCGGCAGCACTTCCTGCCTGCTCCCTGGGTTTGCCACAAGAGCACTTTCTCACGGCAGCGGCGGCACCTCAGGACCACAGGGAAATACAGAAGTGCCTGCGGCAGAGCCCGGGAGGAAGGAGGAAGCTCAGCTCAGGGCTTGGGAAGGGGCTGCCACACCCCAACCCTGCGTTGGCCAGGTGAGGCCTGGGCCAGGCGGATCCCACTCTGCACAGAGGAGTGACTGCAGGCCTGCTCCGGAATGAGCCAGAACCAGGAACTCTCAGAGGCTGCACCATGCCCGGTGCCCACAGCCTGCACCTTGGCTGTGGGTGGAAATGGCCGGGTTGTTCTCACAGGGTGGGGGCCCCAGGAGTCCTGAATGTGGGCCATGCCACCCAGGGACCATGGCTGAGGAAGGGGGAGCCCCACTCCATCCCTCTGTTAGGGTACCCAAAAGGAAGGCTCACCACTGGGTTTTTCTGAAGGAGTTTTTTTTTTCTTTCTTTTTTCTCCCCCCTGCTCTGTTGCCCAGGCTGCAGTGCAATGGAGCAGTCTCAGCTCACTGCAGCGTCTACCTCCCGGGTTCACGCCATTCTCCTGCCTCAGCCTCCCTAGTAGCTGGGACTACAGGTGCCCGCCACCAAGCCCTGCTAATTTTTGTATTTTTAGTAGAGACGGGGTTTTATCATGTTGGCCAGGATGGTTTCGAACTTTCGAACTCCTGGCCTCAGGTGACCACCTGCCTCGGCCTGCCAGAGTGCTGAGATGATAGGCATGAGCCACCACACCCGGCCTCTGAAGGAGTTTGTTTTTTTTTGTTTTTTTTTTTTTTTTGAGACGGAGTCTTGCTCTGTTGCCCGAAGGAGCTTTTAATGGCTAAAGCTGGAGTAACTTGAGCAAGAAAAGGAAGAGCTATAAGGGGATTATAACCCAGGGAGCAAGCTACATGTCCCCAAGTCCACAGACATACACATAAAGGATGGAATCAGTAAAAAGGAAGGGGAGAAGGCCAGCAGCCTTTGCACACAAATTCCAGATAATACAAAAGAAGGCTGGGCACCGGGGCTCCCGCCTGTCATTGCAGCACTTTGGGAGGCTGAAGTGGGAGGATTGCTTTTGCCAGGAGTTCAAGACCACCTGGGCAACGTGGGGAGACCCCGTCTCAAGAAAAAGTTTAATTAGCTGGGCATGGAGGCGCCTGTGGTCCCAGCTACTCGGGAGACGGAGGTGGGAGGATGGTCTGAGCCCAGGAGGTCAAGACTGCAGTGAGCTGTGATTGTACCACTGCATTCCAGCCTGGGCCACAGAGACCTTGTCTTTTTTTTTTTAATTTTTATTTATTTATTTATTTTTT
>NW_022308283.1:0-6238 GCF_002776525.5 Piliocolobus tephrosceles | reverse complement strand
GGTTGCAGTGAGCCGAGATTGCACCATTGCACTCCAGCCTGGGGAACGAGAGCGAGACTTCGTCTCAAAAAACAGACAAACAAGCAAACAAAAAACTCTCCCTGCTTTAAATCTGCGTTTACTAAGTTACTGCTGCTGAAATAAGACTCATCATTTATGGCGAAACTAGAGTGTAAACATTAAAAACCCATTTAGAGTTAAAGAGTAAAAGAGGTTTTGTTAAACCAAATTGCCATAAAGACTGCATTACCCAAATTTTGCTTCGCAGCTTTCCTTGGATTGCAAAGTTTAGCCATGTGAATAGGTTCCCATTTTATCTGAAAAAAAAACAAAAACAAAAACAAAAACAAAAACCTTAAGTTTTATAGGTTGGTAAGTTTATTTTATTTTATTTTATTTTTTGAGACGCAGTCTCGCTCTGTCGCCCAGGCTGGAGTGCAGTGGCCAGATCTCAGCTCACTGCAAGCTCCGCCTTCCGGGTTTACGCCATTCTCCTGCCTCAGCCTCCTGAGTAGCTGGGACTACAGGCGCCCGCCACCTCGCCCGGCTAGTTTTCTGTATATTTTAGTAGAGACGGGGTTTCACCGTGTTCGCCAGGATGGTCTCGATCTCCTGACCTCGTGATCCACCCGTCTCGGCCTCCCAAAGTGCTGGGATTACAGGCTGGAGCCACCGCGCCCGGCCAAGACCTTGTCTTAAAACATAAATAAATAGGCCGGGCGTGGTAGCTCCAGCTACTCAGGAGGCTGAGACAGGAGAATCGCTTGAACCTGGGAAGCGGAGGTTGCAGTGAGCCGAGATCACGCCATTGCACTCCAGCCTGGGCAACTGCAAGACTCTGTGTCAAAATAAATAAATGCAGGAGAAGTGAGGGAAGCGGAAATGCTCCCCAGGTGCACGCTGCAGTAACCTGTGGCAAGGAAGCCCCCCTGTGGCTGCTGTGTCTCCCTGAGATGCTCTTTGATGACAAAGGACCGGGGGAGAAAGCCTTGGCGTCAGGGCATAGCAGAAGCGTTGCTGCTGCGGCCCCAGGTGAACCTCAGACCACTGGACCAGCCGGGCTCCCCGACCCTCTGCGCCACCTTCCTTGGCCAAGGTCATGGCGTGGGGACGTGCCGCACCCCTCCCCCAGATATGGGGGTTTATCCTTGTGTCTGAGCCAGCCTTGCCCCGCTGCCTGCCCCTGGCCCCTTGGTGACAGCTGCTCCCACCCCGGGCTGGCCCCGCCTTGGGCCGCAGCCTCAATGGTGCCTTTCACAGGGGCCTGGACAATGCCCCATGTTGTCCCGAGGGCCAGGCCCTGGCCTCGCTGAGACGCGGGGCTTCCTTCCCTGGGCTCCGGACCCCGTGCTCCTGCGGGGCTTCCATGATTTACCCTGTGGTTCAGGACGGCCCCTCCTGGTGGTGCCAGGCAGGGATGGGCCGACCATTGCCCTAAATGTCACGGGGCAGATGGAGCCCGGGAGGGGGCTGGGGCCGTGCATGAGGTCTGGGGCCTCGGTTTCCCTGTCCATATAGTGGGGACGATGGTGTGCGGGATGAGGGCGTTACTGGGAACATCACCAGCCGTTCCTTGTAGGCAGCGCAAGGCCTCAGGCGGCCCTTGAGGGGACGGGTGTTTGGGGCCTGGCCGGAGGCAGTGGGGCTGCCCCTTGGCGGGGACGGGTATTTGGGGCCTGGCCAGAAGCTGTAGGGCTGCCCCTCGCGGGGGATGGGTGTTTGGGGCCTGGCCAGAGGTGGTAGGGCTGCCCCATTGCCCCTCCCTGGGTGGGTGCCGGCTCCTGGCCCTCCATGGGATCCCTGCCCCCTTCCTGCCATGTTTGTCTTATGGGAGTCAGGGTTTGCTTTTGTGCTTTGGGGCCCCTGTGCGAGGACCTCAGGGTTTGGGGCTTGGGGAGGAGGTACCCTGGGGCTGACCTGGCCCTGAGGTGGCCCCTCCTGCAGCCTGGGCAGCCTGGCGGGGATGGGGGCGTTCACGTGTCACTCTAGGCGGGAAGGCGCTGTGGAAGTTGTGAGCCCATGTGTGAGTTGGGGGGTTCTCTTCAGGCCTGTTGGGGGCCAGGACCCGTGCTGGGGGCTGTATGAGAACAGGAACAGACGAGAGCTGACCCCAGGAGCCCTCACTCACCCTCTGGCCTCACCCCCGGGAGCAGGGGAGCCTGCCTGTCCTGGCTGTTTGGAGACAGAGCCCCATGCAGGGTGGAGCTGAGACCTGGAGCCCTCTGCAGGATACGGCTGCTGGTTCTCAGCCTCTGCCGGCTCCAACACACCAACCTGGGGAAGGTGCATTAATGGGTCGGAGAGCGTGGGTGGATGGGCCGGGCAGCCAAGCAGCAGGCAGGGAGAGGTGGAGCCCTGTGCAGGCTCACGGAGGAGGCCTTCGACTCTGGGGCCTTGACCAGCAAGGAGACGCTGCTCCGCCAAGCCACCGTGAGCTCCAGCGTTTGCCTCCTGGGCGGGGGCAGGAGCCGCTAGGACGCAAAGGCTGGAAGCCAGGTCCAGGCCCTTCACAGGGACGGTCAGGGTGCAGTGATCAGGGCCTTGGCCCTGTGCCCAGAGGCCACCCCTCCATGGTGCACCCCTTCCTGTGGAAGGCCAGAGGTGCCACGAGATATGAGGACCCAGTTCCCACCCCAGAGGGACCACCACCTTGTGAGCTGTCACTCAGAGCAGGGCCTCGTGCTTCCCTGCCCCACTTTACAAGAAAATTAGCATATAAATCACATACGTGAGGTGTGATTTGTATATCGTATTTAGAGTGCAGTTCCAGCTCTGATAAATCCAAAACCTGGCAGTCTCGGGCCAGGCATGGGGCTCACACTGCAACCCCAGCACAGTGCAGAGGGAGGCAGGAGGGTCACCTGAGGTCAGAAGTTCGAGACCAGCCTGGGTAACGCAGTGAGCTCCCATCTTTACAAAAAAAATACAAAACTTAGCCAGGTGTGGTGGCATGCATCTGTGGTCCCAGCTACTTGGGAGGCCAAGGCTGGAGGATCACTTGAGCCTGGAAGGTCAAGGCTGCAGTGAGCCGTGATAGCGCCCCTGCACTCCAGCCTGGGTGGAAAAAAATAGAAAGACTGAGCCTCGTAAATGGGCGTGGGCTTTACGTGAAGGCTGTTCCTGTTTCCTCGGATTTCACTTCTCTCTGAGGCATGTGATGTGTGCGCTTCACTGTGGTGGAAGAAATGGTCTGGCTGCTTTCCAGGGACTGGGCACCTTACGTCCCCACGGGCAGCATGGAAGGGCTGGTGTCCCCACCGGCAGTCGGGCGTCGTGTGTGCATGTGTGTGTGTATGTGTACACGCTGGTTTGGTTTTGCTGTTCTCGTGGGTCGTGGCGACGCTGAGAATCTTTCCTGCTCTTAGCCTTGCGGTAGGTGGGGGGGCTCCTGAGAGGCCGCTGAGCAGGGCATGGGGTGTGGACTGGACCCCGCTCCCCACAGGTGGGACTAGACCTGGCACACAGTGGGACCAGCTCACAGCAGGGCCTGGCACACAGTAGGCATTTGATAAATGCTGGTTGAGTCCTCTGGTCTCTGCCAGGACTCACGAGTCTTAAACTTTAAGAGAAAATGGCCGTTCCTGGCCTCAGTCCACACGACTGTCCAGGATGCTGCCATGTGAGGGGCTGCGCTGTGGGGAGAAGCCCCGTCTCACTGGCTGTTGCCGGCGCCGCCCGTGGAGTCCACAGAGGGCTGCAGACCCCGAGGTCCTGGCCCTCCCCAGCGAGGCCAAGGGGCTGGCCAGGCTTGGGGCGAGCAGAGGCTCAGCCTGAGGTCCGGACTGGGCGTGGGGTGAGTTCAGAATCGTGGCCAGGGCCGTCCTGAAATACACTCCTGCATTGTCGTCGCCCCTGGAATGCGGCGTCCTGGCGCCTGCTGTTGGGAGGACCGGCCGGGGTTCGCGCTGGCGTCTGGACCCCGAGAACACTAGACCCGCCGCGGAGGGGGCAGTGGCCTCCCCGACCCTGCGGACTGCGCGCTTCCCGGGGCACTGCTGCCACCTGCTGGGCGCGGCGGGCATGGCGGGGGCGCCTCCCCACCCTGTGGCCTCCGGAGCCCAGTGGCTGGAAGGGGACCCCGCTGCGTCTCGGGCAGGGGTCTGTGGAGCCACACACACTGGACCCAGCCAGCTCCAGCCCTCGTGGGCGAGGTGGCCCGAACTTGTCTGCATCCGTGACACAGACATGCATGCCTTGGAGGCTCCCCGGGGTGCACACAAGGCCGTGAGTGGCAGGCCGGGAAGCACTGCTGGGCTTGCTGCTGCTAAGCTGCCCAGGACACTTCTTGGCGTCCACCCTCAGCCACGAAGCCCTGAGTCCAGAGAGGTCCTGATGCCAGAGGCAGAGCCATGGGGACGCCCAGCTGTGCCGGGGCAGGGGCTCAGTCAACAGGCGTTCTGAGCAGACCCTGCCTGGGCCTGAGGGACACTGGTGGCCTCGCTCTCCCAGCAAGAAGCAGGAGAAGGGGGTTCCTCCGCGGGAAGGGGGCTCCCGGCTGCTGCTGTGTGCACGGGGCTGGGAAGTCAGCCTTGTACAGGCGTGGGAGGCAGGCAGCTCCAGGCTGTGCGGGGAGCAGGCCTGGTCTGGCACCATCCAAGGCAGCCCAGGGCCCCCTCCCCAACGGCGCCAGCTGTCCCTTCCCCGACGCCAGGCATTTTATGGCATCTCAGCAGAGAAAATAGCCCCTGGTTTCTGGTGTCGGGATGGGGCTGTCTGAGCTGGGGAGGGGACGCCGGGGAGCAGGAGGCTTGGGGGTCAGGGCTGAGGGGCGGTGTCTGGAATCTGAGCCCGCCGAGGCTCTGTCTGGCCTGGTGGCTGCTGCAAGTGGCTGTTTAGCCCCACCTGGAGCCCACAGCCTCCTCGCCTCCCTGTGGCACAGGTCAGCAGCCCCCGCCCTCAGATGACCCCTCAAGGGGCTCCCAGGCCACGTGGCCAGCAGGACAGGATGCTGTCCCCAAGCCAGTGGTCTCTGAAGTAATGGGAGGGGCCACAGACGCTCAGCAGATGGCCCCGTGATCCAGGGAGAGGCCCACGGATGCTCGGCAGATGGCCCCGTCACCCCAAGAGAGGCAGCACCCGCTGAGGACGCATTCAACCCCGGCCACAGAGCTGCTGCCGATGGCGGGACCTGCATGTGACCCGAGGCCCAGCAGACAGAGCCCAGGACGAGGACCCTGCAAGCCACCTGCTGTCAGGGTGGGAGAGCCAGGGCCGTAGAAGAACCTGCGTCTGAGTCTGCAGGAAACGGAGTTCTAGAGCGGGAGAAAGGACGGGCAACGATGGGAACCACGGACAGGGAGCGGAAGTGGGAGCGGGACCGGGGTGATGGGAACGCCCCTCTGAGCGGCCGCACGTCGGTCACTGACCGCAGCTCAGTGAGGTGAAGCCACATGCGTTTATTCTCCCACACTCTGGCGGTCAGAGCTCCAGGATGATCCCACGGGCTCGAGGCTCGGGGTGGGTAGAGCTGGTTCTGGGCTCAAGGCGGGTCCTCTGGCCTCTCCCCGGTGCTCCTGGGCTCTGGGGCCCCCTCCGGCCTCAGTTTCCATTGGCCACGTCCCCTTCCCTCCTGTCCTCCTGTCCTCATGTCCCTGCCTCCCTTCCCTGTGATCGTCTGTGAGGTCCTAACCACACGTGGAAGGTGGCGTGTTCAGGTGCTTAGGCTCCCAGGGGGATGCCTGGTCCACTTTTCTGTGGCTGTGTGGTGTGCGTGAGGCCACAGGTGGAGATGAGGGCTTGGGCTGGGCTCCTCTCAGATGAGCTTTCCTGAAAAAGGAGGGGACGGCACCACCTGGACCCAGCAGTCGCAGAGGGAGGAGGCCAACCTGGTCCTCCTGGGCAGCACGTGGTTGGACCCGGCTCTGCCTCTGCCCATGGCGGCTCTGGCCATGCCCACCCAGGGTGGAGGGGATCCCTGGGGGCCAGTAAAGGACAGCTGGTTGGATGTCCCACTCATGCAGGCCCTCCTCGGGCTGGCTCGGGCCAGGGTTGCAGCCATCAGCCCTGGTCCACTGTCATATCCCCTCACCAACCATCCATCATCACTGAACCACGTCCCCATGTCCCCTCTCCCCCATGTCTTCCCCGTCTATCTCCCCCACGTGTCCCCTCTCCCCCCCTGTCCCCTCTCCCCCCGTGTCCCCTCTCCCCCGTGTCTTCCCCATCCATCTCCCCTCGTGTCCCCCCTCCCCCTGTGTCCCCTCTCCCCCTGTGTCCCCTCTCCCCCCCGTGTCCCCTC
>NW_022308282.1:9948-10631 GCF_002776525.5 Piliocolobus tephrosceles | reverse complement strand
TTTTTTTTTTTTGAGACAGTCTCGCTCTGTCGCCCAGGCTGGAGTGCAGTGGCCGGATCTCAGCTCACTGCAAGCTCCGCCTCCCGGGTTTAGGCCATTCTCCTGCCTCAGCCTCCCAAGTAGCTGGGACTACAGGCGCCCGCCACCTCACCCGGCTGGTTTTTTGTATTTTTTTTAGTAGAGACAGGGTGTCACCGTGTTAGCCAGGATGGTCTCGATCTCCTGACCTCGTGATCCGCCCGTCTCGGCCTCCCAAAGTGCTGGGATTACAGGCTTGAGCCACTGCACCCGCCAGATTTTTTTTTTTTTTTTTTTTTTTTTTTTTGTAGAAAAGGGGTTTCACCTTATTGGCCAGGCTGGTTTTGAACTTTTGAACTCAGGTGATCCTCCTGCCTTGGCCTCCCAAAGTGCCTGGATTACAGGTGTGAGCCACCAGACCTGGCCTTGACCCATACTTTCTACTTCATATGAAAATCAGGCCGGGCCCGGGTGCCTGGGTGCCTGGGTGACAGAGTAAAACCCAGTCTCAAAAAAAAAAAAACAAAAAAATATATATATATCTCCACACAAAATCTTGTACATGAATATTCATGGCAGCATAATTCATAATAGGCAAAAAGTGGAAACAATCCTAATGTCCATCAATTAATAAGTGGATAACGAAAATGTGATATATAGCCATA
>NW_022308282.1:5088-9848 GCF_002776525.5 Piliocolobus tephrosceles | reverse complement strand
GCCTCCCAAGTAACTGGGACTACAGGCGCCCGCCACCTCACCCGGCTGGTTTTTTGTATTTTTTTTAGTAGAGACAGGGTGTCACCGTGTTAGCCAGGATGGTCTCGATCTCCTGACCTCGTGATCCGCCCGTCTCGGCCTCCCAAAGTGCTGGGATTACAGGCTTGAGCCACTGCACCCGCCAGATTTTTTTTTTTTTTTTTTTTTTTTTTTTTGTAGAAAAGGGGTTTCACCTTATTGGCCAGGCTGGTTTTGAACTTTTGAACTCAGGTGATCCTCCCGCCTTGGCCTCCCAAAGTGCCTGGATTACAGGTGTGAGCCACCAGGACTGGCCTTGACCCATACTTTCTACTTCATATGAAAATCAGGCCGGGCCCGGATGCCTGGGTGCCTGGGTGCCTGGGTGACAGAGTAAAACCCAGTCTCAAAAAAAAAAAAACAAAAAAATATATATATATCTCCACACAAAATCTTGTACATGAATATTCATGGCAGCATAATTCATAATAGGCAAAAAGTGGAAACAATCCTAATGTCCATCAATTAATAAGTGGATAACGAAAATGTGATATATAGCCATATGATGAAATATTATTTAGCAATAAAAAGGAATAGGCCGGGCACGGTGGCTCAAGCCTGTAATCCCAGCACTTTGGGAGGCCGAGACGGGTGGATCACGAGGTCAGGAGATTGAGACCATCCTGGCTAACACAGTGAAACCCCATCTCTACTAAAAAATACAAAAAACTAGCCAGGCGAGGTGGCGGGCCCCTGTAGTCCCAGCTACTCGGGAGGCTGAGGCTGGAGAATGGCGTGAACCCGGGAGGCAGAGCTTGCAGTGAGCTGAGATCCGGCCACTGCACTCCAGCCTGGGCGACAGAGCGAGACTCCGTCTCAAAAAAAAAAAAAAGGAATTAAGTACTGCTGCCACATGCTACAAAATGAACCTTGAAAACATTGTGCTAAGTGAAAGAAGCCAGTGACATACTGTATGATTCTGTTTATGTGAAATGTACAGGAGATAAATATATAGAAGCAGAAAGTGGATTAGTGGTTGCCAAGGGCTTGGGAGAGAGAAGAAAGCAGAGTGACTCTTCATGGGCATGATGTTTGTATTTGGGGTGACGAAAATGTTCTGGCTGGGCAGGGTGGCTCATACCTATAATTCTAGCATTTTGGGAGGCCGAGGCAGGATGATCACCTGAGCCCAGGAGTTTGAGACCAGCCCCCCAAAAGAGCTGGGCATGGTGGCACATGCCTGTAGTCCCAACTACTTTGGAAGCTGAGATAGGAGAATGACTTGAGCCTGTGAAGTTGAGTCTTCAGTGAGCCTGGATTGTGCCACTGCACTTCAGCCTGGACTATAGAGTGAACTTCTATCTAAAAAAAAAAAATGGTGGCTTATGCCTGTAATCCTACCACTTTGGGAGGCCGAAGTGGGTGGATCACCTGAGGTCAGGAGTTCAAGACCAGCCTGGCCAACATGGCAAAACCCTGTCTCTACTAAAAATACAAAAATTAGTCAGGTGTGGTGGCATGCGCCTGCAATCCCAGCTACTCAGGAGACTGAGACACGAGAATGGCTTGAACCCAGGAGGCAGAGGTTAAAGTGAGCCAAGATCACGCCACTGCACTCCAGCCTAGGCAACAGAGTGAGACTCTATCTCAAAAATAATAATAAGAAGAAAGAAGTCTAAAGACTAGATGATAGTAAAGTATCATATTAATTTTTATTTTGATGGCCGTATCATGCAGAAGGTTCGTGTTAAGCCAGTTGCAGTGGCTTATGTCTGTAGTCCCAGCTATTCTGGAGGCTGATGCAGGAAGATGGATTAAGACCCGAAGTTTGAGACCAGTCTGGCCTACATGGCAAAACCCTGTGTCTACCAAAAATACAAAAATTAGTCAGGTGTGGTGGCTCGTGCCTGTAGTTCCAGCTACTCAGGAGGCTGAGGTGAGAGGATGGCTTGAGCCCAGGAGGTTAAGGCTGCAAATAAGCCATGATCAAGCCACTGTACTCCAGCCTGGGTGACAGAGCGAGATGCCTGTTACACAACAAACAAACAAAACAAAACAGAACAAAACAAAGCAAAAACAGTGCCAGACACATACTTAATGCTCCATAAATATTATGTATTAGCATTTGGAATTGTCCAAAGAAAACAATGAGTGGTCAATGCAGGATTTGAACCCAAGTTCATCTGAAACCAAAACCTGAGCTCCTCATTATGGCAACCCTTTATCATAACAGTAACTGAGTCATGGTTCTCCCTCTTTTCTCCTAAGTGCTGATGAAAACCAAGGGATGTTCCTTTGCTTACCTACCAGTAGTTACTTCCTTTTGTGTTCTCCTAAGGCTTATAAAACAAAAACTTGTCAAGTCAGCTGCTCCCTTTCGGAAGCCTAGTTCATGCCTACGCCATCCAAAAGCTTTTGCTTCACGGGTCTATTCTGTTTGCCTTGGATTGTACTATTCTTTTAAGTATGAAGGATATTTAATCTAAGTAATACTATCCCTGCTCTTCGATCTAGGCATTCAACCGCTGTAGCTGTGATGTAATGTGCTTGCTTCATGCAATGTCTGTCTGCCTGGTCCCTAAGCATGAGCCATCCTTCTAATATTTGATGGAAAATATCAGGTCAGTATGTGAATATGTGAAAGAGTAATGCCATTCCCTGGAAGGTGTTGCATTAGTCATGTTTTTTATTTTATTTTTTCTGTGCCAGACACAGCAGCTCATTTCTTTAATCTCACATTTTGGGAGGCCGAGCAGGGAGGATCATTTGAGGCCAGGAGTTCAACACTATCCTGGACAACATAGAGAGACCTCACCGCTACAAAAAAAAAACATAAAATTAGCCACGGGTGGTGGTGCATTCCTGTAGTCCTAGCTACTCAGGAGGCTGAGGCAGGAGGATCACTTGAGCTAAGAATTTGGAGGCTGCAGTGAGCCAAGATCATACCACAGCACTCTAGTCTGGGTAATGGAGTAAGACCCTGTCTCAAAAAAAAAAAAGTGGTATTTTATGATGTTTTGACATTCCCAAGTTAACCCCAATAAGAGTCTGGCTCAGGCTTTCCCCCTTACTCCTATTTTCTGCCACCTGACCAAAATCTGGTGCTTCCCCTGTTGTCCCTCAGGGCATGCAGAGATCCCCTCTCTGGGAACTGTGAATATAATAAATGTCCTTCTTCCAAGTCTTGTTGTCAGTTCCTCCTGTAGCTGCACCAACTTTTAAATACCATATCCAACATTTACAGTCTTAGAACAGGTATTATGAATTGACTGGATGCGGTGGCTCATGTCTTTAATCCTAGCAGTTTGGGAGGCCGAGATGGAAGGATTGCTTGAGGCTAGGAGTTCAAGACCAGTCTGGTCAACATAGCGAGACTCCATCTCAATTTATTTTTGTTTATTTTTTATTATTTTTTATTCTTTTTTTTTTTTTTTTTTGAGACGGAGTCTCGCTCTGTCACCCGGGCTGGAGTGCAGTGGCCGGATCTCAGCTCACTGCAAGCTCTGCCTCCTGAGTTTACGCCATTCTCCTGCCTCAGCCTCCCGAGTAGCTGGGACTACAGGCGCCCGCTACCTCGCCCAGCTAGTTTTTTGTATTTTTTAGTAGAGACGAGGTTTCACCATGTTAGCCAGGATGGTCTCGATCTCCTGACCTCGTGATCCACCTGTCTAGGCCTCCCAAAGTGCTGGGATTACAGGCTTGAGCCACCGCGCCCGGCCAACATGCCCGGCTAATTTTTTATATTTTTAGTAGAGATGGGGTTTCACCATGTTAGCCAAGATGGTCTCGATCTCCTGACCTCATGATTGGCCCACTTCGGCCTCCCAAAGTGCTGGGATTACAGGCGTGAGCCTCTGTACCTGGCCCTCTTTTTTTTTTTGAGACAGTGTCTTGCTGTGTCACCCAGGCTGGTCTCTAACTCATACTCCTGGGCTCAAGCTATCCTCCCACCTCAGCCTCCCAAGTGGGTGGGATTCCAGGTATCAGCCACTGTATCTGGCCTAGATAAGAAAATTGACTGGAGATCTAATGAGCTAAAAGAAGGATTTTTGTGAGTCATTGAATGTGGAAGGATTGCGGCCTACAACTGAATGGCCAGGTCTTGGATTGGCTGTCTGTGTGAATGTTGAGGTCACCAGAATGATGAATGGAAGGCAATTATATGAGTCAGATGCCAAAATACATGAAGGCCGCAGGAAGAGGACAGCAGGGTCAGAGTGGAATGAGTAGCTGGGATTACAGGCGCATGCCACCATGCCGGGCTAGTTTTTGTATTTTTACTAGAGATGGAGTTTCACCATGTTGACCAGGCTGGTATTGAACTCCTGACCTCAGGTGATCTGCCCACCTTGACCTCCCATAGTGCTGGGATTACAGGTGTGAGCCACCGTGCCAGGCTATTTTTATTTTTTATATGGACACATGATTTTCAAAAAGTAAAGGAGTCTCTTACAATTTAAAAATTGAGGCCGGGGCTGGGCGTGGTGGCTCAAGCCTGTAATCCCAGCACTTTGGGAGGCTGAGATGGGCAGATCACGAGGTCAGGAGATCGAGACCGTCCTGGCTAACACGGTGAAACCCCATCTCTACTAGAAAATACAAAAGACTAGCCGGGCGAGGTGGCAGGCACCTGTAGTCCCAGCTACTCAGGAGGCTGAGGCAGGAGAATGGCGTAAACCTGGGAGGCAGAGCTTGTAGTGAGCTGAGATCCGGCCACTGCACTCCAGCCTGGGCAACAGAGC
>NW_022308282.1:0-4988 GCF_002776525.5 Piliocolobus tephrosceles | reverse complement strand
ATCTCAAAAAAAAAAAAAAAAAAAAATTGAGGCCGTGGTGCGGTGGCTCACGCCTGGAATCCCAGCACTTTGGGAGGCCAAGATGGGTGGATCACAAGGTCAGGAGTTTGAGACTAGCCTGACCAACATGGTGAAACCCCATCTCTACTAAAAATACAAAAATTAGCTGGGTGTGGTGGCACACGCCTGTAATCCCAGCTACTCAGGAGGCTGAGGCAGGAGAATTGCTTGAATCCAGGAGACGGAGTTTGCAATGAGCCGAGATAGCACCATGGCACTCCAGCCTGGGTGACAGAGCAAGACTCTGTCTAAAAAAAAAAAAAAGAGAAATGAACCTGGGCAACATAATGAGACCCCTATCTCTACAAAAAATACAAAATTACAGAAATTAGCCAAGCATGGTAATACATGAATGGATAAACAATTTGTGGTATATCCATATCATGGCATATTATTCAGTTATAAAAATGAATGAAATGAGATACATGCTACATTGTGGATGAACCTCAAAAACATTATGCTAAGTAGAAGAAGCCAGAGACCAAAAGTTACATATTATTTTATTCCCTTCATATTGATTATTTAGAATAGGTAAATCCTATTTAGGTAAACAGGAAGCAGATTGGTAGTTGCCAGAAATGTGGGGGATTAGGGAATTGGGAGATGGGGACTAACTGCTTAATGAATGCAGGTTTCCTTTTGGAGTGATTAAAATGTTTTGGAACTACATAGAGATTATGGTTGCATAACATTGTGAATGTACTAAATGTCACTGAATTGTTCACTGTGAAATGGCTAATTTTATATTATGTGAATTCATCTCAATATATAATTTCTAAAAAGAAAAAATTAAAAGGAAGAGTTGCAGTATTGGGGATGATAGAAAAGTCATTTTTACCATTTATGAAGATACAAGCACAAGTTTTTCTACCAAGAAAAGCCAGACATGATTACATAAGCCTGCTCTCCCTGTTAACAGTAATTCAAACAATATGCAAAGTGTAAGTGCCAAGTCCTTTTTCTGCTATGTAAATAAAGTCTGTGTTAGGAAAACAGCTGTGTGCTTTTTGACAGCTCTAGAGTTTGAAAACCTAGTGATGTAGAATTTTCCCCCGCCACTACCAGAAACAAGGAGAAGGAGGAAAAAAGGAGAGAGAGAAGAGGAGGGAAAAAAAAGTTGGTTTCCCATCCATGTGTAAAGTAGCTAAGAAACACATTTGCCCCCTGGAATGAGAAAGAACACCATTCCTGAAGGACAATGATTTCTAACCTAGCATTGTATACCCAGCTAAATTATCCATGAAGTGTGAGAACAGAAAGACATTTCTAGATATGTAGTGTCCACCCCTTTGACAGGAAGTGAATGGAGCATGAGGCAGAAAACTATGCAGAAGGAACTCATGGAATTCAGGAAACAGGAGATCCAGCCCAGGAAAGAGGTTAAAGCTAGACACAATGCCACAGCTGCCCAACTGGTCTGGAGAGGAAACCATGCCAATCAGAGATAAGTATACAGAAAACTAAGCATAGCCAATTTATTTATTTATTTATTTATTTATTTATTTATTTATTTGAGACAATCTCGCCCTGCTGCCCAGGCTGGAGTGCAATGGCACTATCTCGGCTCTCTGCAACCTCTGCCTCCTGGGTTCAAGGGATTCTCGTACCTCAGCCTCCTGGGTAGCTAGGACTACAGGTGGCGCCCGCCACCACGCCCAGCTAATTTTTTTGTATTTTTAGTAGATACAGGGTTTCACCATGTTGGCTAGGATGGTCTCAATCTCCTGACCTCGTGATCTGCCCACCTCGGCCTCCCAAAGTGCTGGGATTACAGGCATGAGCCACCTGGCCAATTATTATTATATATATTTTTTGAGACATTTATATATATTTTTGAGACCTGGCCAATTATTATTATATATATTTTTTGAGCCAATTATTATAATATTATAATATTATATTATATATTATAAATATTATTATAATATTATATATATATTATATATTAGTTTTGCTTTGGTTGCCCAGGCTGTAGTACAATGGTATGATCTCAGCTCACTACAACCTCTGCCTCCTGGGTTCAAGCGATTCTCCTGCCTCAACCTTCAAGTAACTGGGATTATAGGCATCTGCCACCTTGCCCAGCTAAATTTTGTACCTTTAGTAGTGACAGGGTTTCACCATGTTGGTCAGGTTGGTCTTGAACTCCTGACCTCATGTGATCCACCCAACTTGGCCTCGTGCAAAGTGTGAGATTACAGGTGGGAGGTGCCATGCCTGACCTTCCTCTTTTTTTTTTTTTTTTTTTTTTTTTTACTGTAGAGATGTGGTTTCACTATGTTGTCCAGCCAATTTATTGATCAGGTGGGACTCATGCATAGGGTATAGACAGAAAACAAGTTTATTCTTTGCATGTTCAGTTTGTCTCTGGGAAGCCAGTTCTTCCCCATACCTTGAATAAAACCTAGGGAAAGTCCCATGGCTTTTGTTTTTTAGATAGAGACAGGGGCCTGGCACGGTGGCTCACACCTGTAATCCCAGCACTTTGGGAGGCCAAGGCAGGCAGATCACCTGAGCCAAGGAGTTTGAGACCAGCCTGACCAACATGGTGAAACCCGTCTCTTCTAAAAATACACAAATTAGCTGGGCGGGGCAGTATGTGCTTGTAATTCCAGCTTCTTGGGAGGCTGAGGTGGGAGAATCACTTGAACCTAGGAGATAGAGGTTGCAGTGAGACAAGATCACGCCACTGCATTCCAGCATGGGTGACAGAGTGAGACACTTTCTCAATAAATAAATAAAGAGACAGGATCGGCTGGGCGCAGTGGCTCACGCCTGTAATCCCAGCGCTTTGGGAGGCTGAGAAAGGCGGATCACGAGGTCAGGAGATCGAGACCATCCTAGCTAACATGGTGAAACCCTGTCTCTATTTAAAAAAGACAAAAAAATTAGCCGGGCGTGGTGGCGGGTGCCTGTAGTCCCAGCTACTTGGGAGGCTGAGGCAGGAGAATGGCGTGAACCCAGGAGGCGGAGCTTGCAGTGAGCTGAGATCGTGCCACTGCACTCCAGTCTGGGCAACAGAGTGAGACTCCGTCTCAAAAAAAAAAAAAAAGAGACAGGATCTCACTATGTTGCCCAGGTTGGTTTTGAACTCCTAGCCTCAGGCAATCCTCCTGCCTCGGTCTCCCAAAGCCATTGCTTTCTTAGTGACTCTCAGGTAATACAATTTTCTTGGGCCAGGAGTAGTGGCTTACGCCTGTAATACCAGCACTTTGAGAGGCCAAGGCAGGCGGATCACTTGAGATCAGGAATTCAAGACCAGCCTGGCCAACTTGGTGAAACCCTATCTCCACTAAAAATACAAAACAAACAAACAAACAAAAAATAGGCCGCACACAGTGGCTCACACCTGTAATCCTAGCATTTTGGGACACCGAGGCGGGCAGATCACAAGGTCAAGACCATCCTGGACAACAGAGTGAAACCCCGTCTCTACTAAAAATACAAAAATTAGCTAGGCTTCATGGCACATGCCTGTAGTCCCAGCTACTTGGAAGGCTGAGGCAGGAGAATCGCTTGAACCCGGGAAGCGGAGGTTGCAGTGAGCTGAGATGGCGCCACTGCACTCCAGCCTAACAAACAAACAAAAAATTAGTTGGGTGTGATGGTGCACACCTGTAATCCCAGCTACTCGGGAGGCTGAGGTGGGAGAGTCATTTGAACCCGGGAGGCAGCGGTTACATTGAGCCGAGATCAAGCCACTGGACTCCAGCCTGGGTGACAGAGAGAGACTCCATCTCAAAATAAATAAATAAAATAAAATTATCTTGGTCGCTTACAAACTCCAAACAGTCTCGGTTCAGTAATTTAAAAGCCCATTTGGGGCCAGGCGTGATGGCTCACACCTATAATCCCAGCATTTTGGGAGGCCGAGATGGGTAGATCACGAGGTCAGGCGCTTGAGACCACCTTGGCCAACATAGTGAAACCCTGTCTCCACTAAAAATACAAAAAATTACCCAGGTGTGGTGGCAGGCACCTGTAATGCCAGCTACTCAGGAGGGTGAGGCAGGAGAATTGCTTGAACCTGGGAGGCGGAGGTTATAGTGAGCAGAGATCGCACCGCTGCTCTCCAGCCCAGGTAACGGTGCGAGACTCCGTCTCAAAAACAAACCAACCAAACAAAAAAACTTCAAAATTCATTTAAATTTAATTAAATTCCCTTCTTCTACTTTAGCTTGCTTGGACTGGCCACACAAAGACAGGAAAAGAGGGCTGCCTGGAGGACTGCTCGTATTTCTTCCACCCAAGCCTTCCACTAACCCTGCTCCAGTCACGAGTCGGCCCCTGGCTCCTCCAGGACAGAAGTGGGCAGTGGAGGCAAGAGAAAAGTGGCAGGGTGGACACTCTGACTTGGTAGGTGCTTATAAGGGACTATTCCTCTCCCAGGGAACTTTTGACTTCTTTTTTTTTTTTTTTTAGAATCTCACTTGGTCGCCTAGGCTGGAATGCAGTGATGTAATCATAGCTGGCTACAGCCTCAAATTCTTGGGCTTGAGTGATCCTCCCACCTCAGCCTTCTAAGTAGCTTGGAGTACAGGCACATGCACCAGCATGCCTAGCTATTTTTTTTTTAATTATTTTTTTTGGCCAGGTGTGGTGGTTCACACCTGTAATCCAGGCACTTTGGAAGGCCAAGGCAGGTGGATCACAAGGTCAGGAGATCGAGACTATCCTGGCCAACATGGTGAAACCCCGTCTCTACTAAAAATACAAAAATTAACCGGGTATGGTGGCTTGCGCCTTTAATCCCAGCTACTTGGGAAGCTGAGGCAGGAGAATAGCTTGAACCTGGGAGGCAGAGATTTCAGTGAGCTGAGATCATGCCACCGCACTCCAGCCTGGTGACAGAGCCAGACTCTGTCTCAAAAAATGTATATTTTTAAAATTTCATTTTAAATATTTATTTATTTATTTATTTATTTATT
>NW_022308281.1:0-3553 GCF_002776525.5 Piliocolobus tephrosceles | reverse complement strand
AGTGGTCTATCAATTTTTTTGATCTTTCCAAAAAGCAGCTCCTGGATTCATTGATTTTTTGGAGGGTTTTTTTGTGTCTCTATCTCCTGCAGTTCTGGTCTGATCTTAGGTATTTCTTGCCTTCTGCTAGCTTTTGAATGTGTTTGCCCTTGCTTCTCCAGTTCTTTTAATTGTGATGTTAGGGTGTCGATTTAGATCTTTCCAGCTTTCTCTTGTGGGCATTTAATGCTATAAATTTCCCTCTACACACTGCTTTAGATGTGTCCCAGAGATTCTGGTATGTTGTATCTTTGTTCTCATTGGTTTCAAAGAACATCTTTATTTCTGCCTTCATTTTGTTATGTAACCAGTAGTCATTCAGGAGCAGGTTGTTCAGTTTCCATGTTGTTGAGGGGTTTTGATTGAGTTTCTTAGTCCTCAGTTCTAATTTGATTGCACTGTGCTCTGAGAGTTTGTTATAATTTCTGTTCTTTTACATTTGCTGAGAAGTGCTTTACTTCCAACTATGTGGTCAATTTTGGAATAAGTGCGATGTGGTGCTAAGAAGAATGTATATTCTGTTGATTGGGGTGGAGAGTTCTGTAGATGTCTATTAGGTCTGCTTGGTGCAGAGTTGAGTTCAATTCCTGGATATCCTTGTTAACTTTCTGCCTCATTGATCTGTGTACTGTTGACAGTGGGGTGTTGAAGTCTCCCATTATTATTGTATGGGAGTCTCAGTCTCTTTGTAAGTCTCTAAGGTCTTGCTTTATGAATCTGGGTGCTCCTGTATTGGGTGCATATATATTTAGGATAGTTAGCTCTTCCTGTTGAATTGATCCCTTTACCATTATGTAATGGCCTTCTTTGTCTCTTTTGATCTTTGATGGTTTGAAGTCTGTTTTATCAGAGACTAGGATTACAACCCCTGCTTTTTTTTGTTCTCCATTTGCTTGGTAGATCTTCCTCCATCCTTTTATTTTGAGCCTATGTATGTCTCTGCATGTGAGATGGGTCTCCTGAAGACAGCAGACTGATGGGTCTTGACTCTTTATCCAGTTTGCCAGTCTGTGTCTTTTAATTGGAGCATTTAGTCCATTTACATTTAAGGTTAATATTGTTATGTGTGATCTTGATCCTGCCATTATGATATTAACTGGTTATTTTGCTCATTAGTTGATGCAGTTTCTTCCTAGGCTCGATGGTCTTTACATTTTGGCATGTTTTTGCAGTGGCTGGTACCGGTTGTTCCTTTCCATGTTTAGGGCTTCCTTCAGGGTCTCTTGTAAGGCAGGCCTGGTGGTGACAAAATCTCTAAGCATTTGCTTATCTGTAAAGAATTTTATTTCTCCTTCACTTATGAAACTTAGTTTGGCTGGATATGAAATTCTGGGTTGAAAATTCTTTTCTTTAAGAACGTTGAATATTGGCCCCCACTCTCTTCTGGCTTGTAGAGTTTCTGCCGAGAGATCTGCTGTCAGTCTGATGGGCTTCCCTTTGTGGGTAACCCGACCTTTCTCTCTGGCTGCCCTTAAGATTTTTTCCTTCATTTCAACTTTGGTGAATCTGGCAATTATGTGTCTTGGAGTTGCTCTTCTGGAGGAGTATCTTTGTGGCGTTCTCTGTATTTCCTGAATTTGAATGTTGGCCTGCCCTGCTAGGTTGGGGAAGTTCTCCTGGATGATATCCTGTAGAGTGTTTTCCAATTTGGTTCCATTTTCCCCCTCACTTTCAGGCACCCCAATCAGACGTAGATTTGGTCTTTTGACATAATCCCATACTTCTTGCAGGCTTTGTTCATTTCTTTTTCTTCTTTTTTCTTTTGGTTTCTCTTCTCGCTTCATTTCATTCATTTGATCCTCAATCGCTGATACTCTTTCTTCCAGTTGATCGAGTCGGTCACTGAAGCTTGTGCATTTGTCACGTATTTCTCGTGACATGGTTTTCATCTCTGTCATTTCGTTTATGACCTTCTCTGCATTAATTAGTCTAGCTGTCAATTCTTCCACTTTTTTTTCAAGATTTTTAGTTTCTTTGCGCTGGGTACGTAATTCCTCCTTTAGCTCTGAGAGGTTTGATGGACTGAAGCCTTCTTCTCTCATCTCATCAAAATCATTCTCTGACCAGCTTTGATCCGTTGCTGGCGATGGGCTGTGCTCCTTTGCAGGAGGAGATGCGCTCTTATTTTTTGAATTTCCAGCTTTTCTGCCCTGCTTTTTCCCCATCTTTGTGGTTTTATCTGTCACTGGTCTTTGATGATGGTGACGTACTGATGGGGTTTTGATTTAGGTGTCCTTCCTGTTTGATAGGTTTCCTTCTGACTGTCAGGACCCTCAGCTATAGGTCTGTTGGAGATTGCTTGAGGTCCACTCCAGACCCTGTTTGCCTGGGTATCAGCAGCAGAGGTTGCAGAAGATAGAATATTGCTGAACAGCGAGTGCACCTGTCTGATTCTTGCTTTGGAAGCTTCCTCTCAGGGGTGTACTCCACCCTGTTAGGTGTGGGGTGTCAGACTGCCTCTAGTGGTGGATGTCTCCCAGTTAGGCTACTCAGGGGTCAGTGACCCACTTGAGCAGGCAGACTGCCCCTTCTCAGATCTCAACCTCCGTGTTGGGAGATCCACTGCTCTCTTCAAAGCTGTCAGACAGAGTCGTTCGCGTTTCACAGCTTCTACTCCTTTAGCTGAGCCCTGTCCCCAGAGGCGCAGTCTACAGAGACAGGCAGGTTTCCTTGAGCTGCTGTGAGCTCCACCCAGTTCCAGCTTCCCAGCGGCTTTAGTTACCTACTTAAGCCTCAGCGATGGCGGGCGCCCCTCCCCCAGCCTCGCTGCTGCCTTGCGGTTAGATTGCCGCAGACTGCTGTGTTAGCAAGGAGAGAGGCTCCGTGGGCGTGGGACCCTCCTGGCCAGGTGTGGGATACAATCTCCGGTGTGCCGGTGTTACAGCGCAGTATTGGGGTGGGAGTTACCCGATTTTCCAGGTGTTGTGTGTCTCAGTTCCCCTGGCTAGGAAAAGGGACTCCCTTCCCCCTCGCGCTTCCCAGGTGAGGCGATGCCTCGCCCTGCTTCAGCTCTCGCTGGTCGGGCTGCAGCAGCTGACCAGCACCGATTGTCCGGCACTCCCGAGTGAGATGACCCCAGTACCTCAGTTGAAAATGCAGAAATCGCCGGTCTTCTGTGTCGCTCGCGCTGGGAGTTGGAGACTGAAGCTGCTCCTATTCGGCCATCTTGCTCCGCCCCCTATGTATTTTCAAATAGCCTGTCTTCAAGCTCACTTATTCTTTCTTCTGCTTGATCAATGTTGCTTTTAAGATACTCTGATGCATTCTTCAGCATGTCATTGCATTTTTCAACTCTAGGATTTCTGTTTAATTCTTTTTGATTATTTCAATCTCTTTGTTAAATTTATCTGATAGAATTCTGAATCCTTCCTCTGTGTTTTCTTGAATTTCTTTGAGTTTCTTTAAAATAGCTATTTTGGCCCGGCACGGTGGCTCAAGCCTGTAATCCCAGCACTTTGGGAGGCCGAGACGGGCGGATCACGAGGTCAGGAGATCGAGACCATCCTGGCTAACC
>NW_022308279.1:665-5365 GCF_002776525.5 Piliocolobus tephrosceles | reverse complement strand
TTTTTTTTGGAAGCTTTTAATCACAGTCTCACTACCATCACTTGTTATATGTCTATCTGTATTTTTTATTTCTTCTTGACTCAGTCTTGGTAGTTTATTTGTAGAAATTGTCCATCATTTTATTTAGGGTGCCTAATTTGTTGATATACAATTATTCATAGTGTTCGCTTATAATTTTTTTTATCTGTGTAAGTTGGTAGTAGTATCCCCACTGTTTTTATTTTATTTTATTTTATTTTATTTTTTTTTGAGACAGAGTCTCGCTCTGTCGCGCAGGCTGGAGTGCAGTTGCAAGATCTCGGCTCACTGCAAGCTCCACCTCCCGGGTTCACGCCATTCTCCTGCCTCAGCCTCCTAAGTAGCTGGGGCTACAGGCACCGCCACCACGCCTGGTTACTTTTTGTATAATTTTTAGTAGAGATGGGGTTTCACTGTATTAGCCAGGATGGTCTCCATCTCCTGATCTCCTGATCCACCCGCCTCGGCCTCCCAAAGTGCTGGGATTACAGGCGTGAGCCACTGCGCCCGGCCTTTATTTTTAATTTTAGTAATTTAAGTGTTCTTCCTGTTTTCTTTGGTCAGTATAGCAAAAGGCGAGTCAAGTTTCTTGATCTTTTCAAATAATCAACTTTTAGTTTTGTTGATTTCTCTACTGTTTTGTTTTTCTCTATTTCACTGTGTTCTAATATTATTTTATTTTTCCTGCTTGCTATGGATTTAGTCAGTTCTTTTCCTAGGTTCTAAATTTAGAGTATTTGCTATCTATTTTATTCATTCCTTTTTAAGGTAAGAGTTTACATCCATAAATTTTTATCTGAGCTTATACTTAGCTTTTGCTGCATCCCTTATTGTATTTTCATTTTGGTTCTTCTCAAAGTATTTTTCGATTTCCTTTGCGATTTCTTCTTGGACTCATTGGTTGTGTAAAGGTATGGTATTTAATTCTCACATATTTGTGAATTTTTTTCACTTATTGATTTTTAGGTTTGTCCCACAGTGGTTGGAGAAAGTACCTTGTATGATTCTAATATTATAAAATTCTGTGATACTTATTGTGTGGCCTAACATGAACTATTCTGGAGACTGTTTTGTGTTTACTTAAGAAAAAATATGTATTCCCCTGTTGTTAATTGGAGTGTTGTATAGATGTCTGTTAGTCTACTGGTTTATAGTGTTGTTCAAATTTTCTATTTTCTTACTGATCTTCAATCTAGTTATTCCGTACTATTAAATTTAGTGTATCAAAATATCCATTACTTCTTAGCTATTCGCTCTTCTATCTAGTTATTCTGTATTATTAAATTTGGTGTATCAAAATATCTATTACTTTTTAGCTATTCTCTCTTCAGTTACATTAGCGTATACATATTTGAGAACTGTCTTATTATTTTTTTATATTTATTTATATTTTTTATTTTTATAAATTTATATTTATAAATTTATATTTATTTATAATTGTAACATCTTATTAATGGATTGACCCTTTTAACATTATATGATATCGTTTTGGTTATACAAAATTTTGTTTCAAAGTCTTTTTTGTCTGATATTAATGTAGTTACTTCTGCTCTTTTTTGGCCACAATTTGCGGGAAATATGATTTCCCATTCTTTTATTTTCCAGATATTTGTGTATTTGAATCTGAAATGAGTTTCATGGGTAACATAGAATTGGATCATGTTTGTAAATATACCCTCTCAATCTCTGCCTTTAGTTGTAGAGTTTAATTCATTTACGTGGAATATCATTACTAATAAGGAAGGATTTCTGCCATTTCTCTGTTTGTTGTCTATATATCTTATATCTTTTTTGTTCTTCAATTCTTTCATTCCTCCATTATTGCCTTCCTTTCTATTTAATATTTCTAGTGTATCATTTTAATTATCTTGTTCTTGTACTACATTTAAAAAAATTTTTTATTTTACTTTAAGTTCCAGGATACAAGTGCAAAAAATGTAGGTTTGTTGCATAGGTTTACGTGTGCCATGGTGGTTTGCTGTACCTGTCAACCCCTCATCTAGGTTTTAAGCTTCACATTCATTAGCTATTTATCCTGCTCTCCCTCCCCTCGCCCTCTCACAGCCTGACTGGCCCCAGTGTGTGTTGTTCCCCTTCTTGTGTCCATGTGTTCTCATCGCTCAACTGTCACTTATGAGTGAGAACACGTGGTGTTAGTTTTTCTGTTCTTGTGTCAGTTTGCTGAGGATGATGGCTTCCAGCTTCATCCATGTCCCTGCAAAGAACATGATCTCATTCCTTTTTTTTTTTTTTTGAGACAGAGTCTCACACTCTCGCCCAGGCTGGAGTGCAGTGGCACCATCTTGGCTCACTGCAAACTCCACCTCCCAGGTTCACGCCATTCTCCTGCCTAAGCCTCCCGAGTAGCTGGGACTACAGGTGCCCGCCACCACGCCCAGCTAATTTTTTGTATTTTTAGTAGAGACGGGGTTTCACAGTGTTAGCCAGGATGGTCTGAATCTCCTGACCTTGTTATCCGCTTGCTTTGGCCTCCCAAAGTGCTGGGATTATGATCTCATTCCTTTTTGTGGCTGCATAGTGTTCCATGTTATATATGTACCACATTTTTTTAATTCAGTCTATCACTGACAGGCATTTGTGTTGGTTACATGTCTTTGCTATTGTAAATAGGGTTGTAATAAACATACGTGTGCATGTGTTTATAGTAGAATAATTTATATTCCTTTAGGTATATGCCCAGTAATGGAATTGCTGGGACAAATGGTATTTCTGGTTCTAGATCCTTGAGGAATCGCCACACTGTCTTCCACAATGGTTGAACTAATTTTCATTCCCACCAACAGTGTAAAAGCTTTTCTTATTTCTCCACAGCCTTGCCAGCATCTATTGTTTCTTGACTTTTTAATAATCACCATTCTGACTAGCATGAGATGGTATCTCATTGAGGTTTTGATTTACATTTCTTTAATAATCAGTGACGTTGAGCTTTTTATATGTTTGTTGGCTGCATAAATGTCTTCTTTTGAGAAGTGTCTGTTCATATTCTTTGCCCACTTTTTAACAGGGTTTTTTCTTGTAAATTTGTTTAAGTTCCTTCTAGATTCTAGATATTAGACCTTTGTCAGATGGGTAGATTGCAAAAATTTTTTCCATTCTGTAGGTTGCCTGTTCACTCTGATGATAGTTTCTTTTGCTGTGCAGAAGCTCTTTAGTTTAATTAGACCCCATTTGTCAATTTTGGCTTTTGTCAAATGCTTTTGGCATTTTCTTCATGAAGTCTTTGCCCATGCCTATGTCCTGAATGGTACTGAGTAGTTTTCTCCTATAATTTTTTATGGTTTTGGGTTTTACATTTAAGTATTTAATCCATCGTGAATTAATTTTTCTATAAGGTGTAAGGAAGGGATCCAGTTTTAATTTTCTGAATATGGCTAGCCAGTTTTCCCAGCACCATTTATTAAATAGGGAACCCTTTCCCCATTGCTTGTTTTTTTCCAGTTCATCGAAGATCAGATGGTTGTAGATGTGTGATGCTATTTCTGAGGTCTCTGTTCTGTTCCATTAGTCTACATATCTGTTTTGATACCAGTACCATGCTGTTTGGGTTACTGTAGCCTTGTAGTATAGTTTGAAGTCAGGTAATATAATGCCTCCAGCTTTGTTTTTTGTTTTTTTCTTTCCTTGCTTACCATTAGTCTTGGCTATAGGAGCTCTTTTTGGTTCCATATGAATTTTAAAATAGTGTTTTCTAGTTCTATGAATAATGTCAATGGTATTTTAATGGGAATAGCATTGAATCTGTAAATCACTTTGGGCAGTATGGGCATTTTCACGATACTGATTCTTCCTATCCATGGGCACGGAATCTTTTTCCATTTGTTTGTGTCCTCTCTGGTTTCCTCGAGCAGAGGCTTGTAGTTCTCCTTGAAGAGGTCCTTCATTTACCTTGTTAACTGTATTTCTAGGTATTTCATTCTCTTTGTAGCAATTGCGAATGGGAGTTCATTCATGATTTGGTTCTCTGCTTGCCTTTTGTTGGCGTATAGGAATGCATGTAACTTCTGCATATTGATTTTGTATACTGAGACTTTGCTGAAGTTGCTTATCACCTTAAGGAGTTTTGGGGCTGAGACAAAGAATTTTCTAGATATGGAATCACGTCGTCTGCAAACAGAGACAATTTGACTTCCTCTCTTCCTATTCGAATACCTTTATTTCTTTCTCTTGCCTGACTGCACTTGCCAGAAATTCTAATACTATGTTGAAAAGGAGTGGTGAGAGAGGGCATCCTTGTCTTGTGTCGGTTTTCAAAGGGAATGCTTCTAGCATTTGCCTATTTAGTATGACATTGGCTGTGAATTTGTCATAAATAGCTCTTATTATTTTGAGATATATTCCATCACTACTTAGTTTCATGAGAGTTTTTAACATGAAGGGATGTTGACTCTTATCAAACCCTTTTCCTGCATCTATTGAGATGATCATGTGATTTTTGCCATTGGTTCTGCTTATGTTGATTTGCATATGTTGAACCAGTCTGGCATCCCAGGGATGAAGACAACTGAATCGTGGTGGATACGTTTTTGATGTGCTGCTGGATTCAGTTTGCCAGTGCCAGTATTTTGTTGAGGATTTTCACATTCATGTTCATTAGGGAGACTGGCTTGAAGTTTCTTTTGTTGTTGTTGTGTCTCTGCCAGGTTTTGGTATCGGGATGATGC
>NW_022308279.1:0-655 GCF_002776525.5 Piliocolobus tephrosceles | reverse complement strand
CTTCCCTTCCCCTTCTAGTAGTCCCCAGTATCTGCTGTTCCCATCTTTACATCCATGTGTAATCAGTGCTTTGTTCTTACTTATAACTAAGAACATATGGTATTTGGTTTCTTCTTCCTGCAATATTTTAGAATAATGGCCTCTAACTGCATCCATGTTGGTGCAAAGGACAAAATTTTTTTAATGGTTGCATAGTATTCCATGGTGTACATATACTACATTTTGTCTATCCAATGATAGAGAAAATAATCATGTCTTTGCTATTGCAAATAATGCTATAATAAATATATGAGTGTACACGTCTTTATGGTAGAACAATTTATTTTCTTTTGAATAAAAGGGTCAGTCCCCATGGCTGCTGTCAAGGGCTAGTGTTGAGTGCCTGCAGCTTTTCCAGGCTCAGGGTGCAAGCTGTCAGTGGATCTATCATTCTGGGGTCTGGAGGATGGTGGCCGTCTTCTCAGAGCTCCACTAGGCAGTGCCCCAGTGGGGACTCTGTGGGGGCTCCTACCCCATATTCTCCCTCTGCACTGCTGTAGTAGACATTTGCCATGAGGCCTCCACCCCAGCAGGCTTCTACTGGACATACAGGCTTCTCCATACATCTTTTGAAATCCAGGTGAAGGCTTCTGATATGGTTTGGCTCTGTGCCCCC
>NW_022308278.1:0-3887 GCF_002776525.5 Piliocolobus tephrosceles | reverse complement strand
AAGTAGCTGGACTGCAGGTGTGCACCACCATGCCAGAACAATGAAAACAATTTTTTTTTTTTTTTTTTTTTTTTAGAGATGGGGGGGGTCTCACTCTATTGCCCAGGCTGGTCTTGAACTCCTGGGCTCAAGCAATCCGCCTGCCTTGGGCTCCCAGAATGTCGAGATTACAGGTGTGAGCCACCGCGCCTGGCCACTGCTGCAGATTACTTTTACCCAAGTATTACTCTACATGTTCTGGGGGTGGGGCCCACGACATTGGGTTTATGGAACAATGAGGAGGATTGGATTCCAGAGAGTCACAGTTTGCCTGAAGCCTGACAGCCAGGACTCCAGTTCAGGCCCTTGCGTGCAAGTGCAGTGATAGCTTCTGTCGGGGCAGGCAGAAGGGAGAGGTTCTTTCTGGTGAGAAAAAATAAGAGCTGGCATCTGAGCCAGCCTTAGAAGGATGACCCGGAGAACTGGAGGCGGAACACTGCAGACTCTGAGATACGCCTGGGAAGGTGTTTCTGGGGCCCAGGAGCAGGTGTTTAAGTAGAAATGCAGTGAGGGATGAGGAGAAGTACAAAGTAGTTTAAGTGTGTCTTAAACTGTGGCCAGACACGGTGTCTCATGCCTGTAATTCTAGCACTTTGGGAGGCCAAAGTGAGGGGATCATGAGCTCAGGAGATTGAGACAATCCTGGCCAACATGGTGAAACTCCGTCTCTGCTAAAAATACAAAAATTAGTCAGGCATGGTGGCGTGCACCTGTGATCCCAGTTACTTGGGAGGCTGAGGCAGGAGAATTGTTTGAACCTGGGAGGCAGAGGTTTCAGAGAGCCGAGTTCACGCCATTGTACTCCAGCTTAGGCGACGGAGCAAGACTGTCTCGTGGGGCGGGGAGGTAGAGGAGTGCTGGGATTACAGGTGTGAGCCACTATCCCTGGCCCACTTACTGTTTTTCTGATGGTAGCCATCCTAATGGGTATGAGGTGATATCTCATTGTGGTTTATTTCTCTGATTAGTGATGATTAGTGATGGTAAGCATCTTTTCTTATGCTTTTTGGCCATTTGTATGGCATATTCACCCAGAACAGGTAATTTGTTTAAAACATAAAAATTTAAAAATTATTTTTTTAAAAAAGACTTTTTTTGTTGTTTTTTGTTGTTGCTGTTGTTGTTTTTGTGAGACGGAGTCTTGCTCTGTCACCCAGGTTGGAGTGCAGTAGTACCATCTCTGCTCACTGCAACCTTCGCCTCCCAGGTTCAAGCGATTCTCCTGCCTCGACCTCCCAAGGAGCTGGGACTACAGGCACGTGCTGCCAAGCCCAGTTAATTTAGGTATTTTTGGTAGAGACAGGGTTTTGGCATGTTGGCTGGGCTTGTCTTGAACTCCTGACCTCAAGTGATCCTCCAGCCTTGGCCTCCCAAAGTGCCGGGTCTCTGCTCTTGTCAAAAATAAATTAATCATAGATATTTTGATTTATATCTGGACTCTCACTTCTGTTACACTGGTCTGTACGTCTACCTGTATGCCAGTACCACAGCCTTTTTTGTTTTCTTTCTTCTTATTGGTGAACTGAGGTCACATCACAGTCTTGATTACTGTAGCTTCGTAGGTTTTAAGACTGGAAAGTATGTATTCTCCAACTTTGTTCTTCTCTTTCAACATTGTTTTGTCTAATCTGGGTTGATTAGACAAAATTGCTGTAGGAATTTTAGGATCAGCTTCTCAATTTCTGCCAGGAAGGCAGCTGGGATTTTGATAGAGTTTGCATTGAATCTGTAGATGAGTTTGGGGATTATTGCTGTCAAAACCATGTTTAGTCTTCCAGTCCGTGAATATGAGATGTCTTGATTTAGATCTTCTTTAATTTCTTGTTGTTGTTGTTGTTGTTGTTGTTGTTGTTGTTGTTGAGATGAGGTCTCACTCTGTTACCCAGGATGAAGTGCAATGGCATGATCTTGGCTCACTGCAACCTCTGCCTCCTGGGCTCAAGCCATCCTCCTACCTCAGCCTCCTGAGTAGCTGGGACTACAGCCATGCACCACCCCACCTGGCTAATTTTTGTATTTTCTGTAGGGATGGGGTTTTACTATGTTGCCCAGGATGGTCTCAAGCTCCTGATCTCAAAGCGATCCGCCTGCCTCGGCCTCCAAAGGTGCTGGGATTAAAAGCCTGAGCCACTGGGCCAGGTCAGGTGTTTTTCAATTTCTTTCAACAGGGTTTCATAGTTTTCAGTATGAGTCTCATACCTCTTTTTTTGAATTATTTCCTATGTGTTTTGTTCTTTTAGATGATACTACAAATGGAATTTCTTAATTTCATTTATGGATAGTCCATTACTAGTGTATAAAATATAATTGACCTTTGTGTATTGCTCTTGTATCCTTGACCTTGCTGAACTTGTTTATTAGCATGTGTGTTCTCTATCTCTGTCTCTAGTGTGTGTGTGGGTGGGGAAAACTTTCTTAGACTTTCTGTATACAAGATCACATCTGCCGGGTGCAGTGGCTCACGCCTGTAATCCCAGCACTTTTGGAGGCTGAGGTGGATGGTTAACCTGAAGTCAGGAGTTCGAGACCAGCCTGGCTAACATGATGAAACCCCGTCTCCACGAAAAAAATACAAAAAATTAGCTGGGCGCAGTGGCAGGTGCCTGTAATCCCACCTACTCAGGAGGCTGAGGCAGGAGAATCACTTGAACCCAGGAGGCAGACGTTGCAGTGAGATGAGATCATGCCACTTGCTCTCCTGGGCAACAAGAGCAAAACTCCATCTCAAAATAAATAAATAAATAAAAAAGATCGGGCTAGGCACGGTGGCTAATGCCTGTAATCCCAGCACTCTGGGAGGCCAAGGCGGGTGGATCACAAGGTCAGGAGATCGAGACCATCCTGGCTAACACAGTGAAACCCCGTCTCCACTAAAAAATACAAAAGAATTAGTCGGGCGTGGTGGCGGGCGCCTATAGTCCCAGATACTCGAGAGGCTGAGGAAGGAGAATGGTGTGAACCTGGGAGGCAGAGCTTGCAGTGAGCCAAGATCATGCCATTGCACTTCAGCCTGAGCAACAGAGCGAGATTCCAAAAAAAAAAAAGAAATCACATTGTCTGCAAAGATAGTTTTACCTTTTCATTTCTAATATGGATGCCATTTATTTATTTTTTTCTGCCTAATTGTCCTGGCTGGAACTTTCTTTTTTTTCTTTTTCTCTGAGACTGAGTTTTGCTCTTGTCGCCCAGGCTCTGGAGTGCAGTCGCATGATCTTAGCTCACTGCAACCTCCGCCTCCCAGGTTCAAGTGATTCTCCTGCCTCAGCCTCCCGAGTAGCTGAGATTATAGGCACGCACCACCACACCCGGCTAATTTTTGTATTTTTAGTAGAGATAGGGATTCACCATGTTAGTCAGGCCACTGACTAACCACTGACCTCAGGTGACCTACCCACTTTGGCCTCCCAAAGTGCTGGGATTATAGGCGTGAGGCACCGTGCCCAGGCTGGAACTTTCAATACAATGTAGATTATAAGTGACAAGAGTAGATATACTTGTCTAGTTCCTGATCTTAGGGGGAAAGCTTTGTCTTTCCCCATTTCATATGTTGTTAGCTGTGGGTTTTTCATAAATGCCTTTAACAAGTAAAGAAAGTTTCTTTCTATTCCTAGTTTATTGACTAATTTCATCATGTAAGGGTGCTGGATTTTCTCAGAAAATTATTGTGTTTATTGAGAAGATCATATGGTTTTTGTTTTTTATTCTATTAATTTGGTGCATTATATCAGTTGATTTTTGGGTGTTACTCCAAGCAGGGATGAATCCCACTTGGTCGTGGTATAGAATCTTTTTATGTATTGCTGGACTTGGCTTGCTAGTATTTGGTTGTGGATTTTTTTTTTTTTTTT
>NW_022308277.1:0-1229 GCF_002776525.5 Piliocolobus tephrosceles | reverse complement strand
TGTTCATCTGGGCCCCAGTGTCCACCTGGAGCCTGGGTGTCAACCTGTGGCCTGGTGTCTACCTGGAGCCTGGTGAACATTGGACATCAAACACCAGGTGGACACTATGTCTTATGCGTATGCCAGTTCCCAGGTGGACTCCAGTTCCCAGTTAACAAATAGGTACCAGGTGTGCACCGGGCTCCAGTTGAACATCAGGCCCCAGGTGGATCCCCAGGCCCCACATTGACACCTAGGCCCCAGGAAGACATGAGGCACCAGGTGGATACTTACGTTCCTGGTAAACGTTAGGCTCCAAGTGGACATCCTGGCTCCAGGTGGATCTAGGGCCTCAGGTGGCCATCAGGTCCCAGCTGGGTGCACACTGGACTTGAGGTATACATCAGGCACTGGGTTTACACCCAGGCCCCAGTTGGACAGAATGTCACAGATGGACTTCAGGCCCAAGGAGGATGCCAAGGCTTTGGGCAGATACCCAGGCCTCATGTGGATATTAGGCCTCGGGAAAAACAGGCCGTAGTTGCATACTTAGTCTTCAAGTGACATAATAACGCCCCAGGCAGACCGAAGGCTTTAGACTCCAGATGGACATTAGGCCCCAGGGTGACATCAAGGCTCCAGGTGGACACCAAGCCCTGGGTGAACTCCAGACCCCAGGTGGACATCAGGCAGCTTGTGGATACCTACACTGCATGTTGAATTTGGCCCCAGGAGGACACCAGGCCTCAAGTGACCACCAAGCCCTCAGGTGGCTATGTAGGCCCCAGGTGGATATCAGGCCCCAGGTTGTCTCTCAGGGCCCAGGTGAATACCAGGTTGCAGATGAATAACAGGCCCAAGGTGGACATCAGCCCCCACCCCGTGAACAGCAGGGTCCAGGTAGATACCTAGCCAGATGTCCACCTGCACCTGCAGACTTGAGTTCACCTAAGGTTGGGTCTGATTTCTTCTTGGGGCCTGGGTGTTTTTCTGGGACCTGTAATCTGCTTGGGGTCTGGTGTTTACTTGGGGGTGATGGGTATTTACCTTGGGTCTGGTGTCCACCTGGGGTCTGGATATGCACCTGGGGCCTATGTGTCCACCTGGGGCCTGATGTTCGCCTGGGACCTTCTGTTTACCAGTGGCCTGATTTCCATCTTGAGACTGGGTGTCCATCTGGGATCTCTGTCCCCCTATGACTTGGTGTCCAACTGGGATATGGTGTCTGATACACAACTTGAGTCCAGTGT
>NW_022308275.1:6950-7885 GCF_002776525.5 Piliocolobus tephrosceles | reverse complement strand
AGGTGAGGTGAGTGCCTGGCACTTGTACAGCCTGGGAGTGAGCACCCCCTTCAGTCTCCACCTGCACGAGGCACGGTGCCCTCCCCTGCCCAGTGCTGGGATCTGATCTGTGTTTTAGGAAGATCCCTCCGGCTGCCCTGGGAAGAATGGAGGATGGGGGCAGGGAAGAGGGAGGCAGGAGACCCCTCAGGCCGCCTTGCAGTCCCCAGGAGAGGTGAAGCAGGCAGCATATCCCCCTTTCTGAGCCTCTGAGTCATGACTTTGAGCTGATGGCCGGGGTTCCTCCATGGAGGGCAAGGACAAACAGACCCTTTCAAGGTCACAGTGACACAGCTGCCCCCATGGCGTTTGGCTTCCTCCCGGCGCATCTGCAGGCTGTGGCTGTCTCACTTGCACTCTTGTTTTAAATAAATGATACCAAAAGTCTATATCTGGATAGAACTTGAAGGCTCATTTCCTCAAGAAGTGAAAAAATGACCGCAGAGACCAAAGAGCAGGGCGAGATTAGAGACCTGCTTGAGCCAGAGTCGCGTCCCCACCTCCCTGCACCCACCTTCGCTGGTGACCTGGGGCCAGGGGGGTGACTGAAGGCACAGTGGCCCGTGGCAGGTCGTCCCCCTCCATGTGTTAGCGCTCAATTTTCTCTATTGTCATTTCGTTTATTAGGCTGGGCACAGTGGCTGCCACCTATAACCCTAGCACTTTGAGAAACCAAGACGGGGATCACCTGAGTTCAGGAGTTCAAGACCAGCCTGGCCAACATGGTGAAATCCCATCTCTACTAAAAGTACAAAAAATTAGCCAGGCGTGGTGGCAGGCGCCTGTAATCTCAGCTTCTGCAGAGGCTGAGGAGGAGACTCGCTTGAACCCCGGAGGCAGAGGTCACAGTGAGCCGAGATTGCGCCATTGCACTCCAGCCTGAGCGACAAGAGCAA
>NW_022308275.1:5372-6940 GCF_002776525.5 Piliocolobus tephrosceles | reverse complement strand
TTTCAGTTCAGCAAGATCCCATCTCTGGCATCCAGAACTTTTACAGCATTGATTTATCACTTCGTGCAGTGATTTGCATTTAGTGTTCTTTTTTTCAAAAGCAGAAGAACTCAACTCAGGCTGTAACCTTGCAAAGCAGCACAAAGTTAAAAGGATCCAGTTACAGAATATCAGAAATACCCCAGCCCTGAGAGCTTTGGAGCTCTGGGTTTATTTAATGCGTTTGTTCCCAGCCCTGCCTCCTCAGCCAATTTGTCTGCCAAAAAAACAAAGACTTCAGTCCTGTGGCATTTCACATCTAATATTTATGCTGTTCTAGAGTTTGCAAAAACCTGTCACCCTCTCCTTCAGTTTCCACTCCCTCTATAGTGGTTGTTTCACCCTCTTCTGCCCAAGCTGGGTCTTCACAATCACAGACAAGAGTGTCGCCAGCATTGCCATCCTGTGACATGAGACGCTTTAAAGGTGCATTAATTTGCACAGCAATTCTGTGTCTGCAAATCTATTCTACACAATTAAATTGAGATTCTTGGAAACACGGTTTCTGCAGCATTTCATGTCTGTAAAAGTAACTGACTGGAGACCATCTGGATCTTCATACACAGACACTGGTTACATTTGTTGTGATGCAGTCATTCTGTGTAATGTCTTGCAGAGATAAAAAGGAAAAGAATATGTGCGGGTATTGGAAGATCTTGAAAGTGTGTTAGTTTGAGATAGAATCTGAGTTCAGTAGAGTGCCTATGGGCTTATATTTGTTTTAAAAACCATCACTGATACATGTACACATCTCTATTGTTAGCAAGGAAAACAATATTTCCATAACTTGTTGCCAGTCTGTTTGTCCGTTTTAGGAAAAATCAATGTAGCTGAAAAGCCATGGTTGCAGGAATTGGTCATCACCCGCCAAGATTCTACACAGTCCTACACATCCTCCTAGCTGAGGTTGCTGGAGGAACAGGATGTGTAATGCGGTCGTGTTTCAGAGAGGAACCTAAAGTCAAACTGGACCAGGTGTCTTGTCTTGATCTCTGCCTCTTCACCCAACCCCCACCTGGTCAGGCAGTGACCCTGGAGGGGCTGGGATGATGCTTGGTGGGCAGTGAAGATGGGAAGCCAATTTTGGGAGTATGGTGAACATGGAGAGTCGGGACCCCAGAGCAACTGGGGAGGAGCTGGTGTGATGCTGGGAGCACTGGGAAGGCAGGGAGCCTAGGCACAGCACTCACTGCTTCTCCCATCTGGGACAGGATTGGGGTCGGTGATGAGAAAAGTTTCCTGAGTAGCACAGTTCCCAAGCCTGGCAGAATGACTCGCCCCGGTTGCCACTATGCCCAGCCCATCCTACACTTTATATTCTGTCAACAGCAATTTTTAAAACACTGTATCCAGAAGGTAGAAAAAGATAACCAATCACATAGGGAGGTAAGATAGCAACAACAAGAACCAGCTGAAATGTGCAACAGAGACAGAAAATACATGGAACCTCTAGATCAGTACTCTGATAGAAATATAATGCAAGCCACAAGTGTGAGCCACACAGGGAATTTTAAATATTCTAGTGAACA
>NW_022308275.1:0-5272 GCF_002776525.5 Piliocolobus tephrosceles | reverse complement strand
TTTTAAATATTCTAGTGAACACATTGAAAAAATAAAAAGAAACAGGTAAAATATATTTTTACAACATTTTTCTCAAATGCTTTAACTAAATTTTTTTAGCCAAAATTATTATTTCAACATGTCATCAATGGAAAAATGAATAATGAGACATTTGACATTTTTATACTAAACCTTTGAAGTTTGGTGTGCACCATATAGTGACAGTACTTCTTAATTTAAACTAGTTGTATTGCAAGCTCTCAATAGCCTCACGTAGCTAGTAACTGCTGGGTTAGACTTTGCAGCTTTAGATTTTAGAATTATCTTGCCGGGTGCGGTGGCTCACCCCTGTAATCCCAGCACTTTGGGAGCCCCAGGCGGGTGGATCACCTGAGGTCGGGAGTTTGAGACCATCCTGACCAACATGGTGAAACCCCTTCTCTACTAAAAATATGAAAATTAGCTGGGTCTGGTGGTTCATGCCCATAGTCCCAGTTACTCAAGAGGCTGAGGCACGAGAATCGATTGAACCCAGGAAATGGAAGTTGCAGTGAGGCGAGATCATGCCACTGCATTTCAGTCCTGGCCATTGAGTGAGACTTTGTTTGAAAAAAGAAAAGGGGGGGGGGGGGGGGAAAGAAAGAAAGAAAAAACAACAAAAAATTAGAATTATCAGGGAGGGATTTAAAAATAAGTATGCTTACTATGTTTCAATGGCTTTTAAAAAAATGAAAAAAAAAAAAAAAAAAACCATTGAGCAAAAAATTTTCCTGGTTTTCTTACTCTGTTGTTGCTATGGCCTGTGGGGCCTGCCAGTCAGAGCTAAACAGTCAGTTTTGCTGTTTCTAAGCAGGAAAATTCTCGCATCATAAGTAAATGTCTAGGCATCCCAGGAGGTGACTCTGGTAATGTACATTTTCATTAGTTAATTTCTCTATTAAAGGTACAATTCTCCTGACTTTTTAATGTTTTCCTAGGGTGCCATCCTATATGTTAAATCCAAAATTCATGATTTCTTCTCAAAGGCAGTGTTACCGTAATTCACACCATTTAGATATATTATTTAAAAAGTGTTTAAATCTATTCAACATTGTTCAGTAAGCTTATGTTAAAATCATAAAAATATCTTGTCATGTCTGATTAACTCAACTGAATTCAATTTATAAACAGTACTGCTGTTCTACAATGTGCTATTTATTGTTTAAGTCTAGAATTCATTAGTGTTTCCAATAACTGAAAGGGATGGAGTATTTTACTAAGATTTCTGTCATAATTATAATAAATTTAAGACTGGACCAATTTTATGAAATCTATAAAATATAGAAATGATAGGAAGTAAATGAATTTAACACAGTTCTAGCATTCATTTTGTTTAAAAGCCAATGTTCAGTGAAAACGTTGTTTTTCTCTTCTGAAAATCTGCAGCAAGTAATGCTAGAAACGTGATTTTCTACAGAATTGACAGGTTCATAAGATGATATATGACTGAAGTAGTATCATTCATCTGTTTAATGTTTATAACCTGGGAACATGCCTTATGATATGAGCAAACGCCTGCATGTTTCAATATACTCCTAAAGATAAGAGACTTTAAGCTCCTATGTTCACAAAGAAGTATTGTCTGTAAATTACATCTCAATAAGTTTAATATATATAAAATAGGAGGAGAGAAGACTAGCACTAGTCGAATAAGAGAAAAACAGTAAGCTTGTCTGATCTCCAAGTGCATCTGTGAACAGGTAGGTTAAAGTAGAAACTATTCTCTACCTCCTTGAGACTGTGATTAACAGCCTGGAACGGTACAAATTCACTGGATGAAGGCAGGAAAGAAGCTCAGGCTTCTGGCTCCCTTTCCCAAATTACCTGAGGGAAACAAGGGAAGGAAGAAGGAAACACTTGGCAAACAAACTACACAACAGCAACCCTGGTTGCAATATAACAATGGAGTATTATTTCTAAAATATAAAGGAAAAGAACTTGAGCCTAGAATTTTATATCCAGTCAAATTCTCATTTAAATAGGAAGGTATCTTTTCTGTTGCAGTCATAACAAATTGCCACATACTTACCTGCTTAAATCAGTACATCTTTATTATTTCACAGTCCTCTAGGTCACAAGCCTGAGATGGCTTGATTGGTTTCTCTGCTCCCAGTCCTCAAGGTCAAAATCAAGGTATCCACCTGCTGGGCTCTGATTGGGAGATTCTGGGACACATCTGCTTCCAAGTGCATTCAGGTTGCTGGCAGAATCCAGTCCTTGGACCTGTGGGACTGAGGTCCCAACTTCCCTACTAGCTGTCAGCTGCAGCCCTTCCCTAACTCCTGGAGGCCCCTCTGCAGCCTTGCTCACGGCCCCCACAGCTCAGAGCCAGCAACAGTGCATGGAATCCTTCTCATGCTTAGAATCTGTGTGACATCAGACGCATGTTTCTTGGCTCCAGCCTGAGAAAATTCTCTGCTTTTTAGAGCTCATGTGATGGCAGTGGGCCCACTCAGAGAATCCAGGAAAATCTCTATTTTAAGGTCAACTGATTAGTAGCTTTAATTATGACTGTGCAGAGCCTAGACTAGCGGTGCCTAGACTCACAGTACCTAGACGAGCGGTGCCTAGACTAGGAGTAGCTGGTTTCTCTAGGTCCTCAGCCCTTATTCTCTCCATCCCCTTCTTCCTGACCCCCTTTCCTTTCCTGTTTCCATGTCCACTTTCATACACATTTCTTCTTTGCTTAAAATACTGGATTTTCCTGCCCCTTACGCTCCAGGCTCAAACAAACAGGCTAAGACAGCAGCTAGTTGTCCTATCATCAGTGTTTTCTAGAACATATCGTTCTAGAAAAGGTACAGGAAACTTGAGGGGGCAGTTACCGAATCCTGCCCATCATGTATCAGAATTATTCAAAACAGAAAACCTGAAGGATATTTGCCTCCTAAAGATCCAAGTTGGAAATGGTTTAGAGGAAGGTACCTCAATAGCAAGAGAAACACAGGAGATGCCACAAGAGAACCGAGGAGGACGTGACCAAAGAATCTGTTCCAGATGACTGTTGTCTCACAACAAGGGAAATGTGAAGTTAGGATCACAGAAACAAGGAAGTGTAGCTAAGAGTAACTGAGAATTACAGCTAGAAAAGATATCAGGAAAATGGGGCTGGAGGTGGCACGCAAAAGGAATAGGAAAACATGCTGATACTTCTAAAATTAGGAATAAAACAAAACCATTAATACCAATAAATGTGATACATATTGGTAAGAGTCATAAGTTAAGGGCGGCCACCCTGAGAAGAAAACTAGAATATATAACTTTTAGCCAACCAAAGTAAACCTCAGTATACTAAATGGAACACAGGTATGGAGGGGGAAATACCAGCAATTAGAAACACAATAAACACACGTGGACCAGGCACAGTGGCTCATGCCTGTAATCCCTGCACTTTGGGAGGCAGAAGTGGGAGGATTGCTTGAGCTCGGGAGTTCAAGTCCAGCCTGGACAATATAGACAGACCCCATCTCTACAAACAAATACAGAAAACTAGCCCAGTGGGTGGCGCATGCTTGTAGTCCTGGCTACTTGGAGGCTGAGGCAGTAAGATGGCCTGAGCCCAGGAGTTAGAGGCTGCAGCTAGCTATGACCACGCTGCTGCACTCCAGCCTGGACAACAGAGGAAGACCCCGTATCTTAAAACAAACAAACAAAAAAGATGGCGTAGCTAAATCCTAAACAGTAATAATTACAATAAAGGTGAATTACTAAACTCATCACATAAATCACTGAAACTCCCAGGTTGAATTTTAAAATATCAAATAATACACACTATTTTCAAAAGATGATGTTAAATGTAAAGTTTAAAAATGATAGGTGCTGTATCTGTCAAGAAAGGCTACTTTCTTTGCTTGTTTGTTTGTTTTCGCCACCACAATATGCTTTATTGTTCTTGGAAAGGGCTCAGGATTTGGCTTTAAATCACCTTTGAGCCACTTCTATCCCCATCGTGGGCAGACCTGAGTCTGGTGGCCAGATGCCTGCAGCAGGGGTGAGTGAGGCATGAAGGCCCAGGTGTGCAGAGAGGCCCCTCCTCCTGTCATCCGGCTGTCCTGCTTGGGGCTCTCCTGCCAGCCTCCTCCTGCTTTCGTCCTGTTCTCCTAGTCACTGGCCCAGGTTACCGAGCCTCAGGGGTGGGGCTGCCAGGGCTGTCCCAGTGGCCTCCTCCCAGGAGTAACCTGGGCTCCTGCCCTCAGCCCTGTACATGGGAGGCTCTTCTCACACACAGATCCCTGGACCCACCAAGCTATGCCCCTCCCAAATCTGAGAACTGCCCACCCTGGTGAGTCTGTTGTCCTCCAGACTACCCTTCACATGGCCCCTCCTGGACAGAGGCTCTAGTGCTTCAGGCCAGAACCTTTTGGCTCCTATGTCCCTGCTCAATCACAGAGATGGCTGCCATCCCATGTCCCTCACCTGAAGCATAGACAGGTCCTGGGCTTGGTCCAGGCCTCCTCCCCTTTCCCACATCCTCAGGACCCTGGGGATTGATGGTCACCAGGTGGAGGTCTCCCCACATGAAGACTGTGTGAGTGGGAGGTCTGTGCCTATTCTTCTCCTTCAATGGTGGAACCGGCTGAGTGGCTGGGGACAGAGTGGACTCAGGGGCTCTGCCCAGTCTTCACCCCAGGCTAAGCCCTCCCTTGAGGCCAAGGGTCACTGGGCTCTCCACCTCCCTCTGGCTTCCGCCCACAGATCTAGATGGTTTCATGATGACTGAGAGGAGGATGCACTCGGGTTGCCCCTTTGAGGATGGCTGCAGTGACCATCCAGGGACTGGGCCGAGGTGCGGATGCAGCCATGGATTTGGGTGTGGTTGGACCGAGAAGGTGTGTGGCAAAGTGAGACCCACACATGCGTAGACCCCTCCCTCGGCTTCTGCTCTCCATGGAAACACAACTGATCACATGATGATTGATCACTGTCAATCAAAAAAAAGGCCTCCAGGGCTTTCTTTTTTTGTCTTCTGGAAGTCATGAAGGGATATAGAATATACTCAAAGACCTCATGCTTTTAGTGGAGAGGCAAACAAGGTCCGCTCCGGACTGGGGAAGCGGCTGCGCCCTGAAGGGAGAGGGGCGGGGACTTCGCGAGACCGCCAGAGGGAGGGCGGGTGTCGCTGGTGCAGGCGGTGACGGGGAGACACCGCCGCCACTGAGTATTCCTGTGCAAGTTTCTTCACCTTCCTGTGCGTGTTTACATTGTGGTAATGATAAATGCTGTGTTGAAAAACTAGGTGATGGGGCCATGGAAG
>NW_022308274.1:0-1791 GCF_002776525.5 Piliocolobus tephrosceles | reverse complement strand
AGTTTGAGGCCAGCCTGGGCAACATGGCGAGACCCAGTCTCTACAAAAAATACAAAACAATTAGTTGGATGTGGCGGTGCACACCTACAGTCCCAGTCCCGTGGGAGATTAAGGTGGGAGGATTGCCTGAGCCCAGGAGTTGGAGGCTGCAGTGAGCTGTGACTGCACTGGTTCACTCCAGCCTGGGCAACAAAGTGAGACCCTATCTAAAAAAAAAAAAATTTTTTAAACCCTATATTTTCTATTGAGCCCACTATTTTGATAACAATCGGTTATTAATAATATTTTACACTGTTTTCCATACTAAGTCTTTGAAACCCAGTGTGTAAAGAATCTTCAAGTACATCTCCATGTGGACGGGACACACATGGCCAGCGGCTCCTCTGAGGGACAGTGTGGTCACGGTGATGGGTGGCGTGTCCTGCCTGTATGTAGAAGGTCCCCGTGTGGGTGTTTCTGTGAAGGCCCTGAGGGATGTGCAGGGGAGGGCCGACACCGTCCCAGCCACACAGAGGACCCTGGAATGCAGCACGCTGCCAGCGCGTCCCCGCCCCCGCCCCTCTGCTGCCTGAGCTCTTTCCCAGATGTCCACTTAGCTAACCTCCCTCACCTTCTTCCCTTTCCTTCTTTCCCCAAACATCACTCTCAGGCAGGTCTGCAGGCTCTCCGATTGTCAGTGGCAGCCCATCTCCATCCTCCACCCTCTTAACACCCCCCACCCCACTTATTTTTCTCCTCAGTGCTTAGGGCCATCCACCCCTGGGCATCATGCATTTGTTCACTGTGTTTCTTGCTTTCGGGTCTCTCCTGATCGGAACAAGCTCCGCCAGGACCAGAGGCTTTCCATTTTCTTACCGATGCATCCACATAGCGCCCGGTAGAGATGGTGCTTGCGGCACCTGAGGTGGACAGTGGGCCAGTGGTTGAGCCCTACAGATTTATCTCAAGCCCTCCCCTGACCCTACCGGAAGACACGGTGGTCTGCACAGTCCAGATAGACAGGCCCCCCTGTTCATTGACTTTGAACCGGCCGGGGTGGGGAGGGGGGAACAGCACCGTTGACAGAATCCCCCCTTGGTATCCCAACTCCCCATGCCTACATAATCCCTACATTATCAAAGGAGAGACCCCTAGGAGGAGGTTTGGCAGCAGGAGTGAGATCAGCGCAGTGTAAGCTCATTTTCTGACAAACCAGTGGGAGGAACTGGCAAACTGACTTTATTTCTCAAAAAGAATGTATGCATCGAAATTAACAAGTGAGTGATCAGCAGTGTGGGAAAATTCAGGAAAAGCAGTTCAGTGCTGTGAGAGAGGGCGAGGCAGGGAGCTTTATTACTCCAGACAACGGAGGAGGTAAAAGGATAGACCTAGATTATTTCATTAGAGTTCATCTATTCTTACTTTTTTTTTGAGACAGACTCTCGCTCTGTTACCCAGGCTGGAGTGCAGTGGCGCAATCTCAGCTCACTGCAACCTCCACCTCCCGGGTTCAAGCGATTCTCTTGCCTCCCAAGTAGCTAGGACTACAGGCGCATGCCACCATGGCTGGCTCAATTTTCTTTGTATTTTCAGCAGAGATGAGTTTCACCCTATTAGCCAGGATGGTCTCAATCTCCTGACCTCATGATCTGCCTTCCTTGGCCTCCTAAAGCGCTGGGATTACAGGCATGAGCCATCGCGGGCAGCCTATTCCTTACTTTTTTTTTTTTAAAAAAAAATACAATTTAGATTTTATCAGAGCAGAATCCTAGGAAGCTGAGATTTGTAAACTGGGAAATCCAGCTCCTCCAA
>NW_022308273.1:0-3189 GCF_002776525.5 Piliocolobus tephrosceles | reverse complement strand
GTAGAGACAGGGTTTCACCATGCTGGCAAGGCTGGTCTTGAACTCATAACCTCAAGTGATCTGCCTGCCTTGGCCTCCCAAAATGCTGGGATTACAGCTCGGGGTTTTTTTTTTTTTTTTTTTTTTTTTTGGAGACAAAGTTTCACTCTTGTTGCCCAGGCTGGAGTGCAATGGCGTGATCTCGGCTAACAGCAACCTCCACTTCCCGGATTCAAGCAATTCTCCTGCCTCAGCCTCCCAAGTAGCTGGGATTATAGGCATGTGCCACCGTGCTCGGCTAATTTTATATTTTTTTAGTAGAGATGGGGTTTCTCCATGTTGATCAAGCTGGTCTTGAACTCCTGATCTCAGGTGATCTGCCCGCCTCGACCTCCCAAAGTGCTGGGATTATACTGCACCCAGCCCTTGGCTCTGTCTCAAAACAACGAAAACAACAACAAAAGAAAAAAAAATTTTTTTCAGACAATCAGGGTCTCAAAAACTTAATTCCGGTGTACTCTTTCTCAAGAAGCTAGTAAGGATATGCTCCCACCAACATTAAGGGAAAAAAAGAATTAAGAAAGAAGAAAACATGCTGGAGTTTTTTCTGCACTCTAATCTGTGTCATGGGAAGTCGACCATTACGGATTGTATCACAGATTCATGTGCCATGTGGTTGTGTTCAGACAAGGAGAGCCACCAGCAAGAAATCTGGAGGACGGAAGGACAAAGACAGCATAGGGCCATGTGAAATTTAAAAAACCTGTGAGGTAACCAAAACCCATTTTGTCACTCATTTCTCACTGACCTCTATCTTACTTTTGCTTTTCTTTCTTTCCTGTCTTCTTAGTCCTCTCCAGCTTTCTTACTGTTCTCCCGCTCCTTCAATAAAGAAGCTTCAAAAGCAGTCTCCATCAGCATGCATAACCATGAATAGGGCAAATTGATCAAAAGAGGCAGTACAGCCTAAAGGATAAAAGGGTATGGGTTATAAAGTCAGAAAATAGTAAGTTCAAGTTCCAGCTCTGCCACTTAACAGAGGAGTGATCCTCAGCAAGTTACTCCTTAATGTAATATAAGGAAAATTAGCACTATATCTACCTCATGGATGTATAGGGTGATTAAATGTGATTAATAAATGCAAAATCTTGGCCAGGTGCGGTGGCTCACACCTGTAATCCCAGCACTTTGGGAGGCCGATGCTTGAACCCAGGAGGCAGAGGTTGCAGTGAGCCGAGATTGCACCATTGCACTCAAGCCTGGGCAACAAGAGTGAATCTCCACCTCAAAAAATAAAAACATTTAAATGCAAAATCTTAGGACAGCGAGTCACAAATTAAGCTCTCAATGAATGGTAGCAATAATTAACATAAATTAAAAGTGCCAGCCAGGTGCAGTGGCTTATGCCTGCAATCCCAGCACTTTGGGAGGATGAGGCGGGCGGATCACCTGAGTTTGGGAGTTCAAGACCAGCCTGACCAACGTGGAGAAACCCTGTCGCTACTAAAAATACAAAATTAGCCGGGTGTGGTGATGCATGCCTGTAATCCCAGCTACTCAGGAGGCTGAGGCAGGAGAATCGCTTGAACCTGGAAGGCAGAGGTTGCGGTGAGCTGAGATCGCACCATGACACTCCAGCCTGGGTAATAAGAGGAAAACTCCATCTAAAAAAAAAAAAAAAAAAAAAAAGGCCATCCACCTGGTAAGAGACAGCTAGATTGCCTAGATTGCTTTCAATTCTCCACTTCACAAATACAACAGGTTGGGCATGGTGGCTCACGCCTGTAATCCCAACACTTTGGGAGGCCGAGGCAGGTGGATCATGAGGTCAAGAGATCAAGACCATCCTGGCTAACACAGTGAAACCTTGTCTCTACTAAAAATACAAAAAAAAAAAAAAAAAAATTAGCCAAGCGTGGTGGCAGGCGCCTGTAGTCCCAGCTGCTCGGGAGGCTGAGGCAGGAGAATGGCGTGAACCCTGGAGGTGGAGCTTGCAGTGAGCTGAGATCCCACCACTGCACTCCAGTGCAGTGGGCGACAGAGCGAGACTCTGTCTCAAAAAAAAAAACAAAAAAAAAACAAAACAAATATAACAAAAAAATTCATATGTGGCTTATGTAGATAATAATGCTATTCTCCAAATACTTCCAGACCTTTTGCTCAGCACAGAGTAGGACTGCACTTCCTAGCTACTTACTTTATCCTTGATGATAAGTGTGACGAAGAAGCTGCTTTGGTGGAGGAAATGTGAGTTGAACTGATATGTATTTCTTAAGGGTAAAAGCTTTCAGAACCTATGTAGAATTGTAATTAACTTTCAGATTACCAGTGAATGTCTTCATCACTGAATTACCTATTAACATGCTTTACACATTTTCATTTTTTTTTAATTTTGAGTTGTTTTTGTTATATAGGATTTCTAGGTCTACACTGGGTCTGTGACTATTGAGCACTTGAAATGTGGCTAGAAATGAATTTTTCATTTCATTTCATCTCATTTAAATTTAAAACTGAAGCAGCATTTTGGTAAATGTACATTTTACTTTAACTGTTATGTTAAGATATTGTTATTGTTTTATTATAGTGCACATTTTTCTTATATTATACATTTTATATATATTATACATATATTATTCCTTATGTACTATACATAAAAAATATTCTTACGTATTATTTCTTATGTATTATACATAACATATTCTTATGTATTATTTCTTATGTATTTTACATAAAAACATCACCAATGTAGCCAGTGTCAATGGACTGATTTGGTTTGAATGATTTTCTTCTATGAACTATGTAACATTGTAATGTATTTATTTGAATATTTTATGCAAACAGCAAGAGTTATGGTGATACCTACTTAAAACATCTTTGATAATTAAATTTATCCACACTGCCAATCTCTGCCTTTTAATTAGCATATTTAGATTACTTACATTCAAAGTAATGATTGGTATGCTGGGCTCAAGTTGGCTATTTTATTAATTGTTTACTGTTTGTTCCCTCTGTTTTTCATTCCCCTGTTTCCTCTTTCTCACCCTTCTGTGGGTCACTTGAAAATGTTTTAGAATTACATTTTGACTTTATAGTTGTTTGAGTATATTTCTTTGAATAGTTTTCTTAATGGTTTCCCTAGGTATTATAATACACTTGCAAAATTTATCACAGTCTAACAGCGTTGACTTTTTTTTTTTTTTTTTTTTTTTT
>NW_022308272.1:0-5038 GCF_002776525.5 Piliocolobus tephrosceles | reverse complement strand
TACGAGTTTTATTGTTGTTGGGTTTTTTGTTTGCTTGTTTTTTTGAGACGGAGTCTTGCTCTGTCATCCAGGCTGGAGTGCAGTGGCACAATCTCGGCTCACTGCAAGCTCCACCTCCCGGGTTCACGCCATTCTCCTGCCTCAGCCTTCGTAGTAGCTGGGACTACAGGTGCCCGCCACCAAGCCCAGCTAATTTTTTTGTATTTCTTTTTTTTTTTTTTTTTTTATTATACTTTAAGTTCTAGGGTACATGTGCATAACGTGCAGGTTACATATGTATACATGTGCCATGTTGGTGTGCTGCACCCATCAACTCGTCAGCACCCATCAATTCATCATTTATATCAGGTATAACTCCCCAATGCAATCCCTCCCCCCTCCCCCCTCCCCATGATAGGCCCCAGTGTGTGATGTTCCCCTTCCCGAGTCCAAGTGAGCTCATTGTTCAGTTCCCACCTATGAGTGAGAACATGCGGTGTTTGGTTTTCTCTTCTTGTGATAATTTGCTAAGAATGATGGTTTCCAGCTGCATCCATGTCTCTACAAAGGACGCAAACTCATCCTTTTTTATGGCTGCATAGTATTCCATGGTGTATATGTGCCACATTTTCTTAATCCAGTCTGTCACTGATGGACATTTGGGTTGATTCCAAGTCTTTGCTATTGTGAATAGTGCCGCAATAAACATACGTGTGCATGTGTCTTTGTAGTAGCATAATTTATAATCCTTTGGGTATATACCCAGTAGTGGGATGGCTGGGTCATATGGTACATCTAGTTCTAGGTCCTTGAGGAATCGCCATACTGTTTTCCATAATGGTTGAACTAGTTTACAATCCCACCAACAGTGTAAAAGTGTTCCTATTTCTCCACATCCTCTCCAACACCTGTTGTTTCCTGATTTTTTAATGATTGCCATTCTAACTGGTGTGAGATGGTATCTCATTGTGGTTTTGATTTGCATTTCTCTGATGGCCAGTGATGATGAGCATTTTTTCATGTGTCTGTTGGCTGTATGAATGTCTTCTTTTGAGAAATGTCTGTTCATATCCTTTCCCCACTTTTGGATGGGGTTGTTTGTTTTTTTCTTGTATATTTGTTTGAGTTCTTTGTAGATTCTGGAAATGAGCCCTTTGTCAGATGAGTAGATTGCAAAAATTTTCTCCCATTCTGTAGGTTGCCTGTTCACTCTGATGGTAGTTTCTTTTGCTGTGCAGAAGCTCTTTAGTTTAATGAGATCCCATTTGTCAATTTTGGCTTTTGCTGCCGTTGCTTTTGGTGTTTTAGACATGAAGTCCTTGCCCGTGCCTATGTCCTGAATGGTACTACCTAGATTTTCTTCTAGGGTTTTTATGGTATTAGGTCTAACATTTAAGTCTCTGATCCATCTTGAATTAATCTTCGTATAAGGAGTAAGGAAAGGATCCAGTTTCAGCTTTCTACTTATGGCTAGCCAATTTTCCCAGCACCATTTATTAAATAGGGAATCCTTTCCCCATTTCTTGTTTTTCTCAGGTTTGTCAAATATCAGATGGTTGTAGATGTGTGGCATTATTTCTGAAGGCTCCGTTCTGTTCCATTGGTCTATATCTCTGTTTTGGTACCAGTACCATGCTGTTTTGGTTACTGTAGCCTTGTAGTATAGTTTGAAGTCAGGTAGCATGACGCCTCCGGCTTTGTCCTTTTGACTTAGGATTGTCTTGGCAATACGGGCTCTTTTTTGGTTCCATATGAACTTTAAAGCAGTTTTTTCCAATTCGGTGAAGAAACTCATTGGTAGCTTGATGGGGATGGCATTGAATCTATAAATTACCTTGGGCAGTATGGCCATTTTCACAATATTGATTCTGCCTATCCATGAGCATGGTATGTTCTTCCATTTGTTTGTGTCCTCTTTGATTTCACTGAGCAGTGGTTTGTAGTTCTCCTTGAAGAGGTCCTTTACATCCCTTGTAAGTTGGATTCCTAGGTATTTGATTCTCTTTGAAGCAATTGTGAATGGAAGTTCATTCCTGATTTGGCTCTCTGCTTGTCTGTTACTGGTGTATAAGAATGCTTGTGATTTTTGCACATTAATTTTGTATCCTGAGACTTTGCTGAAGTTGCTTATCAGCTTAAGAAGATTTTGGGCTGAGACGATGGGGTTTTCTAAATACACAATCATGTCATCTGCAAACAGGGACAATTTGACTTCCTCTTTTCCTAACTGAATACCCTTGATTTCTTTCTCTTGCCTGATTGCCCTAGCCAGAACTTCCAACACTATGTTGAATAGGAGTGGTGAGAGAGGGCATCCCTGTCTTGTGCCAGTTTTCAAAGGGAATTTTTCCAGTTTTTGCCCATTCAGTATGATATTAGCTGTGGGTTTGTCATAAATAGCTCTTATTATTTTGAGGTACGTTCCATCAATACCGAATTTGTTGAGCGTTTTTAGCATGAAGGGCTGTTGAATTTTGTCAAAAGCCTTTTCTGCATCTATTGAGATAATCATGTGGTTCTTGTCTTTGGTTCTGTTGATATGCTGGATTACGTTGATTGATTTGCGAATGTTGAACCAGCCTTGCATCCCAGGGATGAAGCCCACTTGATCATGGTGGATAAGCTTTTTGATGTGCTGCTGAATCCGGTTTGCCAGGATTTTATTGAGGATTTTTGCATCGATGTTCATCAGGGAGATTGGTCTAAAATTCTCTTTTTTTGTTGTGTCTCTGCCAGGCTTTGGTATCAAGATGATGCTGGCCTCATAAAATGAGTTAGGGAGGATTCCCTCTTTTTCTATTGATTGGAATAGTTTCAGAAGGAATGGTACCAGCTCCTCCTTGTACCTCTGGTAGAATTCAGCTGTGAATCCATCTGGTCCTGGGCTTTTTTTGGTGGGCAGGCTATTAATTGTTGCCTCAATTTCAGAGGCTGCTATTGGTCTATTCAGGGATTCAACTTCTTCCTGGTTTAGTCTTGGAAGAGTGTACGCGTCCAGGAAATTATCCATTTCTTCTAGATTTTCTAGTTGATTTGCGTAGAGGTGTTTATAGTATTCTCTGATGGTAGTTTGTATTTCTGTGGGGTCGGTGGTGATATCCCCTTTATCATTTTTTATTGCGTCTATTTGATTCCTCTCTCTTTTCTTCTTTATTAATCTTGCTAGCGGTCTGTCAATTTTGTTGATCTTTTCAAAAAACCAACTCCTGGATTCATTGATTTTTTGGAGGGTTTTTTGTGTCTCTATCTCCTTCAGTTCTGCTCTGATCTTAGTTATTTCTTGCCTTCTGCTAGCTTTTGAATGTGTTTGCTCTTGCCTCTCTAGTTCTTTTAATTGTGATGTTAGAGTGTCAATTTTAGATCTTTCCTGCTTTCTCTTGTGGGCACTTAGTGCTATAAATTTCCCTCTACACACTGCTTTAAATGTGTCCCAGAGATTCTGGTATGTTGTATCTTTGTTCTCATTGGATTCAAAGAACATCTTTATTTCTGCTTTCATTTCGTTATGTACCCAGTAGTCATTCAGGAGCAGGTTGTTCAGTTTCCATGTAGTTGAGCGGTTTTGATTGAATTTCTTAGTCCTGAGTTCTAGTTTGATTGCACTGTGGTCAGAGAGACAGTTTGTTATAATTTCTGTTCTTTTACATTTGCTGAGGAGTGCTTTACTTCCAATTATGTGGTCAATTTTGGAATAAGTGTGATGTGGTGCTGAGAAGAATGTATATTCTGTTGACTTGGGGTGGAGAGTTCTATAGATGTCTATTAGGTCCGCTTGGTGGAGAGATGAGTTCAATTCCTGGATATCCTTGTTAACTTTCTGTCTCGTTGATCTGTCTAATGTTGACAGTGGAGTGTTGAAGTCTCCCATTATTATTGTATGGGAGTCTAAGTCTCTTTGTAAGTCTCTAAGGACTTGCTTTATGAATCTGGGTGCTCCTGTATTAGGTGCATATATATTTAGGATAGTTAGCTCTTCCTGTTGGATTGATCCCTTTACCATTATGTAATGGCCTTCTTTGTCTCTTTTGATCTTTGATGGTTTAAAGTCTGTTTTATCAGAGACTAGGATTGCAACCCCTGCTTTTTTTTGTTCTCCATTTGCTTGGTAGATCTTCCTCCATCCTTTTATTTTGAGCCTATGTATGTCTCTGCATGTGAGATGGGTCTCCTGAAGACAGCAGACTGATGGGTCTTGACTCTTTATCCAGTTTGCCAGTCTGTGTCTTTTAATTGGAGCATTTAGTCCATTTACATTTAAGGTTAATATTGTTATGTGTGATCTTGATCCTGCCATTATGATATTAACTGGTTATTTTGCTCATTAGTTGATGCAGTTTCTTCCTAGGCTCGATGGTCTTTACATTTTGGCATGTTTTTGCAGTGGCTGGTACCGGTTGTTCCTTTCCATGTTTAGGGCTTCCTTCAGGGTCTCTTGTAAGGCAGGCCTGGTGGTGACAAAATCTCTAAGCATTTGCTTATCTGTAAAGAATTTTATTTCTCCTTCACTGATGAAACTTAGTTTGGCTGGATATGAAATTCTGGGTTTAAAATTCTTTTCTTTAAGAACGTTGAATATTGGCCCCCACTCTCTTCTGGCTTGTAGAGTTTCTGCCGAGAGATCTGCTGTCAGTCTGATGGGCTTCCCTTTGTGGGTAACCCGACCTTTCTCTCTGGCTGCCCTTAAGATTTTTTCCTTCATTTCAACTTTGGTGAATCTGGCAATTATGTGTCTTGGAGTTGCTCTTCTGGAGGAGTATCTTTGTGGCGTTCTCTGTATTTCCTGAATTTGAATGTTGGCCTGCCCTGCTAGGTTGGGGAAGTTCTCCTGGATGATATCCTGTAGAGTGTTTTCCAATTTGGTTCCATTTTCCCCCTCACTTTCAGGCACCCCAATCAGACGTAGATTTGGTCTTTTTACATAATCCCATACTTCTTGCAGGCTTTGTTCATTTCTTTTTCTTCTTTTTTCTTTTGGTTTCTCTTCTCGCTTCATTTCATTCATTTGATCCTCAATCGCTGATACTCTTTCTTCCAGTTGATCGAGTCGGTTACTGAAGCT
>NW_022308271.1:716-4645 GCF_002776525.5 Piliocolobus tephrosceles | reverse complement strand
AATTTTTTTTTTTTTTTTTTTTTTGAGACAGGGTCTCGCTCTGTCACCCAGGCTGGAGTGCAATGGCACAGTCACCACTCACTGCAGCCTCAGCCTCATGGGCTCAAGTGATTCTCCTGCCTCAGCTTCCCAGTAGCTGGGTCTACAGGTGTGTGCCAACACATCCGGCTAACTTTTTTTTTTTTCTGTGAACTCCCAACTTCAAGCAATCCTCCCTCCTTGGCCTCCCAAAGTGCTGGGATCACAGGTGTCAGCCGCCGTGCCTGGCCCACAGTGAGAGCTACTGAAGGGCCCTCCCTGTGCTAAGACTTCCCAGCTGTTATCTTGTCTGATGCTAGCGTAGGCGCTGCTGTGAACCCCACTTTTGGATGGGAAAGTGAGGCTCAGGGAAGTTCAGCACCTCCTCGAGCGCACCCAGGAGCAACGGGGCCGGGACAGAGAAGTCACAGAAGCCCCTTTCCCAGCCCCTCCAGCTCATACTGTACATGAGCCCTGGAGGCCATGCCAGAGGCCTGACCAGGGACCTGGGACCCTGCCTGCTCTTGCCCTATCCCCAAGCCAGAAGCTGGTGCCCTGAGCCCCAGGCTGCTGCTGAACCCTGGGGACCCTAAGGCTGAGGCCCTCCCTGCCACCGGCTCTACCTGATGATGTCGATGTGGCCATTCTTGGCTGCAAGGTGCAAAGGGCTGGTGCCGTTGGGGTCGGTGGCATCTCCCGGCCGGGGCTCCAGCAGCGCCGCACACATGTTGCTGCTGAGGAGCAGCTGGACCACCTTGAAGGAGGGATCAGTATAGGGGGGCCCTGATGTGGGGCTCCCCAGCCCCACCCCCACCCCACAGGGCTCCATGGGAGACTCACCCCAACGCGGCCGAACTCGCAGGCCAGGTCCAGGGGCGTCTTCCCCGAGTTGTCCACCATGCACGGGTTAGACTGGTGCTGTAGCAGCATCTCAGACTGGGGGCCAAGGGCGCAGTCAGGCCCACACATCCTCAGGCCACGCTGCCCCGCCCGGGCTGCCCTGCCCCTGCCCCCGCCCCCGCTCAGGCCTCACCACATCATAGTGACCGTGCTGGGCTGCCAGGTGCAGGGGGATGTGGCCCTCATCAGACGGGATGTTCACAGCCGAGCCTGCCTTCAGCACCAGCTTCATGGGCTCCTTCCGGCCCTGCCAGGCCGCATAGTGCAGCGGCCGCATGCCTGGGGGGCAGGGGGATGCTGACAGCTGACCCTTGACCCCAAACCCAACTCTGGAGGATGGGGGCTGCTGGGACCTGACCCGACTCCAAGCCCAACCCTAGGGCGTGGGGGATGCTGGGAGCTGACCACTGACCGCAAGTCCAACCTGGGGGATAGGGGAGTGCTGGGACCTGACCCCTGACCCTAAGGCCAAACTTAGGGGGTAGGAGGGTGCTAGGAGCCGACTCCTGACCCCAAGCCCAACTCTGGGAGGTGGGGGGAATGCTGGGAGCTGACCTTTGACCCCCGAGGCCAACCCTGTGGGTTTGGGGGTTGCTGGGAGCTGACCCCTGACTCCAAGCCCACCCTTGGCCTCCAGGACCCTGATCCCAGGAGGACCTGCCTGAAATCGGACTAAGACCCTGGGCTGAGACCTCAGCCAAGGACCCATGCAGGCCCCAGGGAGCCCCCCTCACTTCCCCCACCCCTGCCCCCACTGGAGGCCCCTGGACCAGTCTTGCCTTTGTTGTCCTTGATGTCCACAGCAGCCTGGGCCTCCAGCAGCAGGCTGATCAATTCCGTGTTGCCGTTCAGGGCCGCATGGTGCAGAGCTGAGAAGCTAGCATGGGCAGAGGACACATACAGCAGAGGCCCCGGCGCCCCGGCCTCCCGGGCACCCTGCCCTCCCTAGGAGCCATCCTCCCTTCCAGGTGGGCACCGCCTGGCTCAGAACTCACCCATCTGGGTCCTGGAAGTTGACATTGATCTTCTTGGTGGAGCCCAGGAGCTCTGGGGATGGAAGGAGACTTGGTGAGGGGAGGCTGTGCCAGCCCCTCCAGGTGGCCTGAGGGCAGGGAGAGGGTGCCAGCCATCTCCCCGGCAGGCACAAAGCTGCTGGGCTCTCAGTCGGCAGACACTCACTCGTCCACTCGTGCACTCATGCGTTCAGCTCTGCCCCACACCCTGCCCCAGGTGCCAGCTGCTTGGGACTTGGTGTCCCATTGCCGAGATGTGGGGGTTCACAGTACTAAGGACTCCGGCCTGGGGTCCTTGTCCCCACCTGGGGATAGGAGGCAAGGCTGTGCACCCACACCAGCACACACATGTGCATGCATACCCCTCCCTTGGGACACCGGCTGGGCACCTGCCAATGTGGGAGGGAGAGAGCCGGCCCAATCTGTCTCTCAGAAGGATCCAGATGGGGCCGGGGGTGGCCAGGGAGGCTGGAACACCCGGAAATGGGGGTATCTCTGGGGGAGGATCTGCGTCTCCACCATGCAGCACCCCCACTGCCAGCCCTGGGCTACAGCCAGTGTGGATGAGCAGAAGTGGGAGGCGGGCGAGTGGGCTGGCACCTCTGAGCGACCTCACGCGAACGGCCGCCTCCTCCCCAGGGACTTGGAGCACCTGAGGCCAGAGGGGCCCATGCCCTGCCTTCAGGTTCCCAGTGTCCTCCTGGGGCCCTCCGCCTCCTGGCCTCCCCCAGCTGGCTGCCAGAGGAGGGAAGCCCACCGATGCCCTCCCAGTGGGCACTAGTCCAAGCAGACTTGGGCCAAACCCCCGCCTATCTGGGCCATGGTTACATAATCCATTTGTGGGTCAGTCACTCTGAGAGGGGAGCTGGCAGGACAGAAGCCCCTTTGTCCAGGCCCAGGATGGGGTGGGGGCTGGAGCTGAGGGCAGGGGAGTTGAGGGAGTCGAGGCACAGGGCTGGCTGCAGGGCTTACACAGGTGACCCATAGCAGCCCCTGCTGCCCCGGCCTCGCTCCCAGCCACTGGACGCAGGGCACAGGTCCCCTGATGACCCACGAGGCTGGCCGAGGGAGCCAGACAGCTGTGAATTCGAATCTCTGCTCTGCCACTCACCAGCCTGTGGCCTTGGCTGCCAGCGCCCTCCCTGAGCTGGAGCCGCGGGTGCTAACAGGGCCTCCCAGAGGTGTGAGAGCATTTCCAGACATAAAGTGTGCAGGGCCTGGCACAAGTCAGGACTTGGTGCGTGGCGATTACTAATATTAGCTGTACAGGAATCCCACCCCCACCTTTCTCCAGCCAGGGGTTTCTCCTGGCAAGCAAAGGTGTCTCCAGCTTCACCGGCCCCTCCCCCACTGCTCAGACACTGCTGGTGCCAGTGTCCCTCTTGGTTAGTGGCAGTGCCACCCTTCCTGACCATGGCCCAGGCCAAAACCTTGGAGCCAGCCCTGGGGCCTTTCCTGTACACCTATAGCTTGTCTGTCAGCTCTGCCTCTCAGACATGCCCAGAGCACACTTGGAACCCTAGCCCTTCTCCCTGCGGCCGCTGTCACCGACCTGGTCCAGGCCGGCATCTCTGGCAGGATTAGTGCCATCCCCTCCTCACTGGTGTTGCTAAGGTCCTCCCACATCCCTTGGTCCAACCTCCACACCCACCCCAGTTGGGAGTCCCTGGGAAAACGTGAGTCAGGCTCTGTGCCGTGGCTCATGCCTGTAACCCCAGCACTTTGGGAGGCTGAGGTGGGAGGATGACTTGTGGCCAGGAGTTCAAGACCAGCCTGGCTATCATAGCAAGACCCTGTCTCTACAAAAAATAAAGGAAAAAAAATTAGCTGGGCATGGAGGCATGTGCCTGTGGTCCCTGCTACTAGGGAGGCTGAGGCGGGAGGATCGACTGAGCCCGGGAGGTTGAAGCTACACTGAGCCGGGATCGCACCATTGCATTCCAACCTCCTGGGTGACAGAGCAAGACCCTGTATAAAAAAAAAAAAAAAAAAAAAAAA
>NW_022308271.1:0-616 GCF_002776525.5 Piliocolobus tephrosceles | reverse complement strand
ACTGGACAGTGGCCGTGCTGGGAGGGGAGGCCGACACCGGACAGTGGCCGTGCTGGGAGGGGAGGCTGAGATTGGACAGCGGCCGTGCGTGGGGCTCCTGTTTTGCTCTCATTTCTCATTACTTCCGCCATTACTGCTGTAGCTACACAGGCCTCCAGACATTCCTCCAGCATATAGTCTGCCCAGCCCAGGGCCTTTCCACATGCCCTGTGTGCACGTGCGGGCTCCTCTTCCGTAGTTAATCCCACGGCCTCTCTCACGTTTGTCAGGTCCTTACCCACAGGCTGCTCACTCAGCATGCCCTCCCCATCTGAAGTGGTGACCCTGCCCGCCCCGCAGCTGCTGTGCTTGGCTCTGCAGGCCTCATTACCACCTGCCACGTCCACCTCCTTCTGCTCTTGCTCCTACCCATCTCCATCATTCAACTACCAGCACCAAGGGGACAAGGGCCCTCATCTGTTCTGCTCACAGAAGAATCCTCAGTGGCTAAAACAGTGCCCCGAACAGATGAGGTGCTCAGTCAGCAGCAGACTGGACCGATCTCCTCACCCCCTACACCCTGCCTGGCCGCCAAGGCGACTTCATGGCTGTGCGGCCTGTGCTTGGCTCAGAAGGA
>NW_022308270.1:0-10264 GCF_002776525.5 Piliocolobus tephrosceles | reverse complement strand
AGAGACTTAAATCTAAGACCTGAAACCACAAAAATTCTAGAAGATACCATCGAAAACCTCCTGTAGACATTGGCTTAGGTAATGAATTCATTCCTAAGAACCCAAAAGCAAATGCAACAAAAACAAAAATAAGCAAGTGGGACCTAATTAAACTAAGAAGCTTCTGCACAGCAAAAGAAATACTCAGAAGAGTAAACAGACTCCCACAGAGTAAACAGACTCCCACAGAGTGGGAGAAAATATTCACAAACCATGCATCCAACAAAGGACTAATATCCAGAATCTACAAGAAACTCAACAAAAATCGGCAAGAAAAAAGAAAACTCCCATCCAAAAGTGGGCAAAGGACATGAATAGACAATTCTCAAAAAAAAAAAAAAAAGATATATAATCAGCCAACAAACATGAAAATAAATGCTCACCATCACTAACTATCAGGGAAATGCTCATTAAAACCACAATGAGATACCACCTTACTCCTGCAAGAATGACTATAATTAAAAAGTCAAAAAATAATAGATGTTGGAGTGCATGTGGTGAAAAGGGAACACTTTTACACTGCTGGTGGGAATGCAAACTAGTACAACCATTCTGGAAAACGGTATGGGGATTCCTTAGAGAACTAAAAGTAAGACTACCATTCGATCCAGCAATCCCACTACTGGGTATCTAACCAAAAGAAAACAAGTCATTATATGAAAAAGACTCAAGCACATGCATGTTTATAGCAGCATATTTCACAACTGCAAAAATATGGAAACAACCTCATTGCCCATCAATGAACAAGTGGATAAAGAAGATGTGGCATATGTACACCACAGAATACTACTCAGCCATAAAGCGGAATGAAATAATGGCCTCTGCAGCAACTTGGATGGAGCTGGAAGCCATTATTGTAAGTGAAGAAACTCAGGAATGGAAATCCTAATATCGTATGCTCTCACTTGTAAGTGGGAGGTAACCCATGAGGGTGCAAAAGCATAAGAATGACATGGTGGACTTAGGGGACTAGGAGGGAAAGGTGGAAGGAGGGTGAGGGATAAAAGAAGACTATACTTTGGGTACAGTGTACACTGCTCAGGTCACGAGTGCACCAAAATCTCAGGAATCACCACTAAAGAACTTATCCACCTAACCAAAATCCACCTGTATGCCCCCAAACTATTGAAGTTTTAAAAAATATTAGAACAATTATGAGAGTGACTAAGTTTATGTCCTCCGAGCAGGAAAGACTTTTTCGCAAAAGTAACCACAATCCAGGAACACAGAACGTCTTTCCACTTATTTATGTCTTCTTTAATTTCTTCAAGCAAAGTGTTGTAGTTCTCAGAGTAAATGTTGATTACGTCTACTCCTGAGTATTCTATTCTTTTCGTGCCATTGTAAATGTAATTATTTTCTTAATTATTTTTGGACTGTTGATTGTCAGCGTACACAAATGCAACTGGTTATGGTGTGTTGATTTTCTATCTTGCAACTTTGACAAATTAATTTGTTAGCTCCAGCAGCTTTTGTGTGTGTGTGTGTAATCTCTAGGGTTTTCTACATAGAACATCATGTCGTCTGTGACAGGGGATAACTTCTTCTTTTCCATCTTAGATGCCTTTTATTTCTTACACTTGCCTAATTACTCTGTCTAGAGCTTTCAATAGTATGTTGAATTGGAAGTGGCAAAAGCAGGCATCCTTGTCCTGTTCCCGATCTTAGGGGAAAATCTTTCAGTCTTTTCCGTTGAGTATGACATTAGCTATAGGTATTTCCATATACGGTTTATACTCTTAAGAGAAGAGTATCCTTCTCTTCCTAATCTGTTGAAGGTTTTTATTATAAAACCACGTTGGATTTTGTTAGGTGCTTTTTCTGCATCAGTTGACATGGTGATGTGGTCTTTTATCATCAGTCTGTTAATATGGTGCATGGATTTATTTTCATGTGTTGACTCATCTTTGCATTTCAGCAATTATTCCCATTCAGTCATGGTGTGTAACCCTTTCAGTATGCTGCAGGGTTCTGCCCGCTAGCATTTTATCCAGGATTCTGAACACTGGTATTCATAAGGGATATTGCTTTGTAGCTTTCTTGTTGTGACTTTGGCAGACTTTGGTATCACGGTAACGTTGGCCTTATGTAATGAGTTAGGAAGTGTTCCCTCTCCTTCAATTTTTTGGAAGGGATTCAGAAGGAATGGTGGTAATTCTTCTTCAAATGTTTGGTAGAATTGACCAACGAAGCCACCTGGCCCAAGACTTTGTTGGAAAGTTTTGATTACTGATAATTCCTATTACTGATAACTGCTTACTATAACTAGTAAGGAGATCGTATCTCATAAGAGATATGTAGTCCTCAAGCAGTGGACGATATATTAAAAGTTCTAAAAAAGGAGACACCGGTCAATCAGGAATTACATATCCAGCAAAAACCATCCTTCAAAAATGGGAGGGGAAATTAACACATTCTCAGATTTAAAAATTACTGAAGGCTTTGGGGCAAAGATGGCGGACTAGATGCAGACAGGAAGAACTCCTCCCAATAAGAGACCAGATCATCAAGAAGACCAGCACATTCCAAACAGATCTTTGGAAAGAAGGCATTGATAGTGGATGGAGGAAGGACACAGACCCTGAGCTGAAAGGGGAGGAAGCTGGGAACCCTGCATCAGGTTGCTGAGGACCAGGACTCATTTTTGGGCCCGAGAGACTCCTGGGGAAGGGGCGAGTAAAACAAGCATAGAGTGGCTCATTCTGGCCCTGGACCTCTGGAATCCGAGTTGCAGGAGACCCCACGACCCCCACAGACATTTGAGATGACAGGGAGAATTGCCGGGAGAGTTGGCAGAGACAGAATTCTTGCCTGCATGGAGTCCAGAGGGTTTAGCATGGGAACAGCTGCACTGAAGCGTGGCCATGGGCACCCAACCCTAAGCCTCACCATACTCCTCTCTGTGGCTTTAGTGTTTGCTGGCTGCTGGACCTGGACACAGCAGGGAAATCTTGGCCACGGGATCGGGCCAGTCTGATCTGAGTGTCCCGCTGTCTGCTGGCCTATCCCGGCGTCCCTCCCTGCCCGCACCCACTTGCAGCGCAGCCTCAGCTTCCCAGATGAGGCATTTGCCAGCAGCCACCACCATAGCTCTTTCACTGGCAGATGCTGCCTAACAGTTGGGGATCTTCTGCAGGCGGGCCCCTGCAGACCAGTGCACCCTCCCGCATCCCTCCTCCACGGACACACTCTCACCCATAGCCTTCCTGCACTGCTTCACTGGTGAGCCCATGCATTCCGTGGCCCTTGCTGCCCTACCGCACGGAACAACAACACAATATACATTCTTCTCATCTGCACAGGGCACATACTCTAAGGTCGACCACATGCTCAGCCATAAAGCAATTCTCAAAAACTTCAGAAACAGACCCGAAATCATACCAGCCACACTCTCAGACCACAGTGCAATGAAAATAGAGATTAATACCAAGACGATGTCTCAGAACCAAACAATTGTACGGAAATTAAACAACCTGCTCCTGAATGACTTTTGGGTAAAGAGCAAAATTTAGGCAGAATTCAAAACAATTATTCGAGGCTATTGAAAACAAAGGTACAACATACCAGAATCTCTGGGGGCACAGCTAAAACAGTGTTAAGAGGAATGTTTATGGTGCTAAGTGCCAACATGAAAAAGTCAGACAGATCTCACATTAGCAATCTAACATCGCACCTAGAGGAACTAGAGAAACAAGAGCAAAGTGACCCCAGAGCTAGCAGAAGAAAAGAAATAACCAATATTAGAGCTGAACTGAAAGAAGTTGAGACGTGAACCACCCTACAAAAGGTCAAAGAAACCAAAAGTTGGTCCTTTGAAAAACTAAATAAGCTCGACAAACTGCTAGCTAGACAAACAAGGAAAAGAAAAGAAAGGGAGAGAGGGCTCAAATAAAACACAATCAGAAATGACAAAGGTGACATTACTGTGGACCCCACAGAAATACAGCAACAACAAAAAAATCCTCAGCGACTATTATGAACACTTGTACGCACATAATCTAGAAAACCTAGAAGAAATAGATAAATTCCTGGAACCATACAACCTCCCAAGTTTCAACCAGGATGAAACTGAATCTCTGAACAGACCAATAATGAGTTTCAAAATTGAATCAGTAATAAAAAAGACCTACCAACCAGACAAAGGCCTGGACCAGACGGATTCACAGTCCAATTCTATCAGACATAGAAAGAAGAGCTGTAACCAATTCCTAATGAAACGATTACAAAAAATCGAGGAACTGGGACTCCTCTCTAACTCATTCTACGAGGCCAGCATCATTCTGAGTCCCAAACCTGACGGAGACACAATGAAAATAGAACACTTCAGGCCAATATTCCTGATGAACCTAGATGCAAAAATCCTCAACAAAACACCAGCAGATTGAATCCAGCAGTACATCAAAAAACGAATCCATCATGATCAAGTAGGCCCTATTCCTGGGATGCAAGGTTGGTTCGACATGTGCAAATCACTAAATGTGATTCATCACATAAATGGAACTAAAAACGAAAACCACATATCATCTCAATAGATGCAGAAGAGGTTTCCAACGAAATTCAACATCCCTTCACGTCAAAAACCCTCGACAAACTGGGCATCAGAGGAGCATACCTCAAAATAATAAGCGTCATCTAGGACAAACCCAGAGCCAACATCCTACTGAAAGGCCAAAACTTGGAAGCATTCTCCCTGAGAACCAAAAAATAGCCCTGAATTACCGATGCCACCCCTCTCCCACCCCTGGCCACAGCACCGTGGTGTGGAGAGCATCTCCTGGTGCAGGGGGAGGGAGACCACAGCATTTGTGAGGCAATTACCTCAGTGCTATCCTGTTAGAGCAGAGAGGAAAACCGGACCAAACTCAGCTGATGCCCACCCACAGGGGGAGCATTTAAAGCAGCCCTAGCCAGAGGGGAATCACTGACCCCAGTGATCAGAACTTGAGTTCCCACAAGCCTCACCATGGCAGGTTACAGCACTCTGTGTCTCCAAGTAAATTGGAAAGGCAGACTAAGCCATAAGAACTGCAACTCTTAGGTGAGTCCTAGTGTTGAATTAGGCCCAGAGACAGTGGACCGGGGGTGGGGGGGGGGGTGTCACACGGTATACTGAGATACCAGCTGGGGCAGCCAAGGGAGTGCTGGCATCACCCATCCCCTAACCCCAGGCTGCAAACCTTGTGGCTCTGAAAGAGACCCCTTCCTTCCACTTGAGGAGGGGAGAAAGAAAAGAGTGGTGAAGACTGTGTCTTCCATCTGGGATACCAGCCCAGCCATAGCAAGACACGGCACCAGTCAGAGTCACGTGGCCCTTGTTCCAGGACCTAGCTACCAGACGACATTCCTAGACAATGCCCTGTGCCAGAAGCGAACCCACTGCCTTGGAGGAAAGGACCTAGTCCTGGCAGCACTCACTACCTGCAAACTGAAGAGCTCCTGGGCCCTGAATAACCAGCAGTGATGCCCAGGCACTACACTGAGGGCCTTGGGTGAACCGCTGAGACTTGTTGGCTTCAGGTGAGACTTCGTACATAACCAGCAGTGGTGGCTATGGGGCAAAACTCCTTCAGTTTGAGAAAAGCAGAGGGAAAAGTAAAGGGGATGTTGTCTTGCATCTTAGGTACCAGTATGGTCATAGTGGGGTAGAGCATCAAGCAGACCCTTGGAGTCCCCATTTACAGGACTGGATTCTTGGACTGCATTTCTGAACCTGCCGTGAGCCACAGGGGAGCCCACTGCCCTGAAGGGTGAGTCCCAGGCCAGGCAGCATTCACGACAGTTGACTTACGAGACCTTGAGCCTTAAGGAAACATTGGCAGTAGTCTGCCAGTACTCCTCGGGGCCTAGGGTGGCAGTGGCTATAGCGTGAGGCTCTTCTGCCTTTGGGAAGGGGAGCAAAGAGTGAGAAAGACTGCGTCCTGTGGCTTGAGTGACAGCTCAGCCACAATACTTAGAACCACAGGTAGCCTTCTAAGGTTTTTGATGCTAGTCCCTGATTCCCAGATGGCACTTTTGGACCCACCTGGGGCTTGGGGGACCTCTCTCCAGTGAAGGGGAAAACACAGTCCTAGCGGGCTTTGCCACTTGCTTATTGTAGAGCCCCAGGGCCTTGAGCAAACAAAGGCAGCAGCCAAGGAGTAATCACAGCAGGCCTTGGGGGAGATCCAGTGCTGTGCTGGCTTTGGGTCTGACCCAGTGCAGTCATAGTAGTGGCGGATGCATAGTGGTGGCTGCAGGGGTGCTTGTGTCATTCCACCCTCAGCTTTAGGTGGCTCAGAACAGAGAGAGAGAGAGAGAGAGAGAGAGAGAGAGAGACTCTGTATGTTTGGGAGAAAGTAAGGAAAGGGAACAAGAGTCTCTGCTTGGTAATCCAGAGAACTCTCCCGGACCTTGCCCAAGACCATCAAGGTGGTACCTCTATGAGTCTGCAACAACCACAGTGTTACTGAGCTTGGGGTGCCCCCTAAAGCAGACACAGCTTAGACCCAAACACCCAGGTCCTTTCAAATATTTGAAAAGCCTTCTGACAAAGGATGGCTACAAATAAGCCCAGACAGTAAAGACTACAATTAATACCTAACTGTTCACGTGCTCAGAAACTGAAGAAAAAAATATTAGCATCACCACCATCCAGGAAAATATGACCTCACCAAATAAGCTAAATAAGGTACCAGGAACCAATCTTGGAGAAACAGAGGTATGTGACCTTTCAGACAGGGAATTCAAAACAACTGTGTTGAGGAAAGTCAAAGAAATTCTGGATAATGCAGAGTAGGAATTAGAATTCTGTTGGATGCATTTAACAAAGAGACTGAAATAATCTAAAAGAATCAAGCAGAAATTCTGGAGCTGAAAAACACAACTGGCATACTGAAGAATGTACCAGAGTCCTTCAAGAGCAGAACTGATCAAGCAGAAAGAAAGAATTAGTGAGCCTGCAGACAGGCTATTTGAAAATACACAGTCAGAGGAGACAAAAGAAAAAAATACACAAAAATGGAGCATGCCTACAGGACCTAGAAAACAGCCTTGAAGGGGGAAATCTAAGAGTTACTAGGCTTAAAGAGGAGGGAGAGAAAGAGATAGGAGTATAAAGTTTATTCAAAAGGATAATTACAGAGAACTTCCCAAACTTGGAGAAAGATATCAATATCCAAGTACAAGAAGGTTATAGAACACCAAGCAGATTTAATCCAAAGAAGACTACCTCAAGGCATTTAATAATCAAGCTCCCAAAGATCAAGGATAAAGAAAGGATGCTAAAAGCAGCAAGAGAAAAGAAACAAATCATTTACAATCACGCTCCAAATGTCTGGCAGCAGACTTTTCAGTGGAAACCTTACAGGCCAGGAGAGGGTGGTATGACATATTTAAAATGTTGAAGGGGAGGAAAAAAAAAAAAAAAAAAAAAACCACCGCTTTTACCCTACAATAGTATATACCCTAGAAGATATCCTTCAAAAATGAAGGAGAAATAAAGACCTTCCCAGACGAACAATATCTGAGAGATTTCATCAACACCAGACCTATCCTACAAGAAATGCTAAGGGGAGTACTTCAATCAGAAAGAAAAGGACGTTAATGTGCAATAAATTATCACCCGAAGGTACAAAAGTCACTGGTAATAGCAAGGACACAGAGTAACACAGAACACAGTAACACAGTAACTGTGGCGTACAAACTTCTCTTACCCTAAGTAGAAAGACTAAACAATGAACCAATAAAAAATAATAACTAGAGCAACAACTTTTTGAGACATAGTCAATGCAATGATATATAAATAGAAACAACAAAATATTAAAACGTGGGGGGGTGAAGTTAAGGCATAGAGTTTTCATTAGTTTTCTATTTGCTTGCTTGCTTTATGTTTGTTTGTGCAAATAGTGTTCAGTTGCTATCAGGTTAAAATAACAGGTTATAAGATAACATTAGTGAGCCCCATGGTAACCTCAAACCAAAAAAAAAAAAAAAAAAAAAAAAAAGACAATGGATACACAAAAAATAAAAAGCAAGAAACTAAATCTTATCACCAGAGAAAACCACTTTCACTAGAGGAAGACAAGAAGGAAAGAAAGAATGAAGAAAAGACCACAAAACAACCAGAAAACAAATAATAAAACGGCAGGACTACATCCTTACATGTCAGCCGTTAACACTGGATGCAAATTGGAAAAACCCTCCCATCGAAAGTCACAGACTGGCTGAACGGGTGAAGAAAAAAGGCTCATTGACCTGTTGCCTAGAAGAAACACACTTCACCTATAAAGCATACATAGACTAAAAATAAAGGGATGGAAAAAGATACCCCATGCCAACGGAAGCCAAAAAAGAGCAGGAGCCGCTATACTTATATCATACAAAATGGATTTCAAGACAAAAACTATAAGAAAAGAAAAAGAACGTCACTATGTAATGATAAATGGTTCGATTCACCAAGAGGATGTAACAATTTTAAATATATATGCACCCAACATTGGAGCACCCAGATACATGAAGGAAATATTATTAGAGCTAAAGAGAGACGTGGGCCCTGACACAGTAACAGCTGGAGACTTCAACACCCCACTTTCAGCATTAGACAGATCTTCCAGACAGAAAATCAACAAAGAAACCTCAGACTGAATCTTCACTGTAGACCAAATGGATCTAACAGATATGTACAGAACGTTTCATCCAACAGATGCAGATAACACATTCTTTCCCCCAGCACGTGGATCATTCTCAAGGACAGACCATACCTTAGGTCACAAAACAAGTGGTAAAACATTCCAAAAACCTAAAATAATATCAAGCATCTTCTCTGATCACAATAGAATAAGATTAGAAATCAACAGCAAGAAGAATTTTGGAAACTGTACAAGTACATGGAAATTAAACAGCACACTCTTGAATGACCAGTGGGTCAATCCAGAAATTAAGAAGGAAATTGAAACGAATGGCAATGGAAACACAACATACCAAAACCTCTGGGATATGGCAAAAGCAGTACTCAGAGGGAAATTTATCGCTGTAAGTGCCTACATCAAAAAAGAGGAAAATTTTCAAATAAACAATCTAACGATGCCTCTCAAAGAACTAGAAAAGAAAGAGCAAACCAAACCCAATATCAGTAGAAGAAAAGAAATAATAAAGGGGAGAGCAGAAATAAATGAAACTGAACTGAAGAAAACAATACACTGAACAATCACTGAAACAGAAAGTTGATTTTGTGAAAAGTTAAACAAACAAGACAAACCTTTAGCCAGACTAACTAAGAAAAAGTGAAAGAAGATACATGCAAATAAAATCAGAAATGAAAAAGGAGACATTGCAACTGATACTGCAAAAATTCAAAGGATCATTAGTGGCTACTGCTATGAACAACTATATGTCAATAAATTGGAAAACCTAGAAGAGATGGACAAATTCCTAGATACAAACAGCCTACCAAGATTGAATCAGGAAGAAATTCAAAACCAGAACAGACCAATAACAAGTAACGAGATCAAAGCCATATGAAAAAATCTCCCAGTAAAGAGAAGCCTGGGACCCAATGGCTTCACTGCTGAATACTACCAAACACTTAAAGAAGAACTGATACCAATTCTACTCAAACTCTTCCAAAAAGTAGAGGAGGAAAGAGTACTGCCAAACTCATTTTACCAGGCCAGTATTACCCTGATACCAAAACCAGACAAAGAAACATTAAAAAAAAAAAAAAAAAAATGGAAGAAAAAGAAAACTACAGGCCATTGTCTCTGATGCATATTGATGGAAAAAATCCTCCACCAAATACTAGCAAGCCCAATTCAACAAAACATTAGAACAATCATTCATCATGACCAAGTGGGATTTATCCCCTGGTTGTGAGGATGGTGCTATATACACACATCAATCAATGTGTTACATCAAATCAACAGAAGGAAGGATAAAAGCCATATGATCATTTCAATTGATGCTGGAAAAGCATTTGATAAAAATGTTAACATCCCTTCCTGATAAAACCTTCAACAAACTGGGTATAGAAGGAACATACCTCAACATAATAAAAGCCATATACAACAGACTGACAACTAGTATCATACCGAATGTGGAAAAACTGAAAGCCTTTCCTCGAAGAACTGCAATACGACAAGGATGCCCACTGTCACCACTGTTGTTCAGCATAGTACTGGGACTCCTAGCTAGAGCAATCAGACAAGACAAAGACATAAAGGGCATTCAAATTGGAAATGAAGAAGTCAAA
>NW_022308269.1:0-1780 GCF_002776525.5 Piliocolobus tephrosceles | reverse complement strand
GGGAATTGAGCCAGCATACACTTCCATGCTGTTCCAGGGTCTTCCTCCTACGGATATGGACTCCTCCTCTGTCACTGGGATCTGAATCTGAAAGTTGGCTGAGGTCTGGGCATTGAGAATGGATTATGATTTTGTACTGTGTCAAACACCCTCGGCCTCCTGCTCCTCAATTCTTGCTTCTTTCCATAGATATCAAGCAGCGCCCTTGCTGGCTGCCCTTCTGTTCTGAACCTGAGACACCGCCCTCTATTAACCTTCCCCACATCCCTGCAGGTCAAGCACAACCTTGGCTGCTTTGTTGGGGTTGTCATGATAACTGTGCCCTCTGACTTTTGCAGGTCACTGCCACCACTTGATCTCTATCTTTTCAGGGCCACATCCTCAAATGGATAGTAACTAGCCCAACTCTGGGGCCACGTTTCCTATCATCATCTCCATCCTACAGAGGACAGAACCCTGACACTTCTTAGTGATGCGGGTCTCTCTCACCAGCACGCTCCTGAGGGCTCTGGTACAAGGTGTGCCCTCTGGGCCTTCTGGTGGGACATGACCCTGATGGGTCTCTGGCCTCACATAATGGCTCCATCCACACTCCACTTTCCTCAGGCTTCTTATTTCATCCTCTGCATGTTCCAGGACAACTAAGTCATGGCTAACTTGTTGAGAGTTGGGCATTATTTTTTCCAGTCTACATAGAGCCACCCAGCAGTGAGTGTGCCTCATGCCCTGGAGTCCTGGATAAACCCACTGTTTGGACTAACGGAGGCAAGATGGTGCACTTCCGGGTTCTTCATCCCCCACCCCCAACTCTTCCCGCGGGCGCGAAAAGGCAGCCGGCGCCCAGGGAGGGTGCAGACCAACTGGGCATGTGCCAGGTGACGTCAATCCGAAGAGACCAAGATTTACCTGGTCGCACCTGCGGAACGGCCCTGACACGCCCATGCCCCACCTATTGCCCTCCCACTCCTAGAAAAGCCGCTCTCTGCCATTGAGCCACGCGGACTTCCCAGCTTCCCAGTCCTGTCGGGATGTCGGAACTCCGTCCGAGAGCTTGGGGGAGGGGAACTCTGCCGGCCTTCTTTGCCGGAGGCCGACAGACTTCTTCTCCACACCTTAGGTTACTAAAATAAACTTGCAGTTTTGCGCCTGACCTTTGCCTACTTGCTGGTTCTTTTGTGCTCGCTCTGGTGGTCTTAGAAAAACAAGACACCCACGTCCTGATAAACTGACCTCAAGCCAAAGGATTTTTATTCATCCAGTCTGACATTCTGATGCTTTGATCAAACACCCTCAAGTTCCAATCCTGGAAGTACTCCGTGGGCCCCTACAAGGACATGCCGGCTGGTTCCTGCAAAGCTCCTGAGAGGGATTCCCGCTGCATCACAGGGGTGAGGCGTCTGCAGCATCTTTCAGTATAGGAAGTGGGAACTATTGCCAGAGAAAGGCGAGCCTCCCCTGCATGCCAGAGGGTCCTGGAGGGCACCCATCAGATAACTCTGTCCGTTCAGGATCTCAGGTTTCCCCAGCAGGGCACTGACTTTCCCACAACAGGCGTGCCTTGGCTGAATGTCAAACATCTCTGCAGTGCTGTGACCCTCACAATGATGTCTTCAGCTGCTATTCCATGCTACGTGCCCTTCCTCTAGAGGAGATAAAGGACTGTCCATGAGACACTGCAGAGGCACTCACACATAGCCACCGACTGCTGTTAACAATCCTCAGACTCTCACTCTCCTTTTATAGGACACCAACACAGCCGAGTAGTATTCAGTCAACTTCA
>NW_022308268.1:0-1014 GCF_002776525.5 Piliocolobus tephrosceles | reverse complement strand
GCCCCAGCCTTTCTCGGCTGTCTTCTGGATAAAACAAAGGGGCGATACATGGAAAAATTCAGCATTGAGTTCGTCTATACCCTAAGCTTCTCATATGGTCATTAATGTGACCAGGCTGTATCTGTGAAGCCTCCCTACAGGCACAAAGGAATTAGGCTAGAGTAAGGTGGTCGTCGACCTCTGGCATCTGGGCCGCGTGTTATTTCCTAAAGCCCTTTTGGGTGAAATGACAGTTGCAATGTCTGTTGTTCGGAGGAGTGTAATCTCACATACGAGATGCAGATTTTAAACACCAAAGCCAGGAAGCTGGGTGGGAGTGGCTGTCTTCCAAGTGGTTTTCTGTGCTGCCGTGGACGAGGTGTGGATGTATCATCCATTGGTGTGATCTGCTGGTGAAGGGGCTAAGCAAATCTTGGGGAGGGAGGTTTGAAGCTACATCTCTTTTGGCATCCCTAGTGAATTTTGTAACACCTGTTAATCTGACCCTGACCCCAACACTGAGTGTTGAAGTCTGGTGCAGTGTTTTGAGCCCTCTTCTGCACTGAGGGTGAGTGACTATAAATAACCGATTCCTCAGTGGTGAAAGTTCAAATTTAGCTTCCCTGAGGAAGCCAGACTTCAGTCACCTGTGTCTCCATTGTAAACACTGCGGCCCCTACGCGCATGGCTGCAAGTTTCCAGGCCCTCCTTGGGGAAGCAGCCATGCGGTGCTTGGTGATTTGAGAACTCCAGCCACCTTCTGTCTTCTGTCTAATCACAGTACTAAATGATTCTCCTACAAGAAAACGGATCTGGTTTCTTCCCGGATCTTTGGAAGAAGCAGCCCGCCTAGGGACTGCACCGTCCTCTGCACATTCACAGCGAAGCCTGTGTCTGTCTCCGAGGAGTGTCATGTGTGTCGTGGGAATCGCGGGAATTGCCTGCGTAATTCTTCCCGCTTTTGAGGGCTCAGGCGGCTCTGCCTGTTTCACCCGGGACGAGCAGCAGGTGGTCTCTGGCTGCTGTGGGACTAGG
>NW_022308267.1:0-1539 GCF_002776525.5 Piliocolobus tephrosceles | reverse complement strand
TTTCGCAAGGTGGATGTCCAGAATGGTATTTCCCAGAGTTTCTTGAATTCTTATAGTTTGAGGTTGACATTTAAATCTTTAATCTGTTCTAATTTTCTAATACAGTGAAAGGTAAGGTTCCTGTTTCATTCTGCCTATGGCCGGCCAGTTATCCTAGCACCATTTATTGAATAGGGAGTCCTTTCCTCAATGCTTATTTTTGTTGACTTTGTCAAAGATCAGATGGCTGTAGGTGTGTGGATTTACTTCTGGGCTCTTTATTCTGTTCCATTGGTCTCTGTTAGCACCAGTGCCATGCTGTTTTGGGTACTGTAGGCTTACAGTATAGTTGGAAGTCAAGTAGTGTAATGCTTCCAGCTTTGTTCTTTTTGCTTAGGATTGCTTTGGCTATTCGAGCTCTTTTTTGATTCCATGTAAATTATAGAATAGTTTCTGCTGTGAAAAATGATGGTAGTAATTTGATAGGAATAGCAATGAATCGTAGATTGCTTTGGGCAGTATAGCCATTTTAACGATATTGATCCTTCCATTCCATGAGCTTGGCATGCTTTTTCATTTAGCAAACCTTTTTTAGATCAAACGATCAAATGATGTATTATATAAATGTTTACAGATGGGCAAATAAAACCGTCACTAAAATGATAAGGTCATTATCTCTGCTCTTTCTTTGAAAAAAAAAAAAAAAGAAAGAAAGATATTGAATGGCAACTGTAGGTATTAGGCAACCAGTATCATGTTTCCGGGACACCAACTGACTTAAGTAGATGACAGGCCGGGCACGGTGGCTCAAGCCTGTAATCCCAGCACTTTAGGAGGCCGAGACGGGTGGATCATGAGGTGAGGAGATCGAGACCATCCTGGCTAACACGGTGAAACCCGGTTTCTACTAAAAAATACAAAAAAACTAGCTGCGCGAGGTGGTGGGTGCTTGTAGTCCCAGCTACTCGGGAGGCTGAGGCTGAAGAATGGCGTAAACCCGGAGGCGGAGCTTGCGGTCAGCTGAGATCCGGCCACTGCACTCCAGCCTGGGCGACAGAGCTAGACTCCATCTCAAAAAAAAAAAAAAAAAAAAAGTAGTAGATGACATTTTCAAAGATGAATGGATCATTAACGTGCCTACAGCACAGATTAGCAATTATTGTATTCAGACTCCAGCTGCATCTACTTCTCTTTTGAGACAGGGTCTCACTCTGTTGCCCAGGCAGGAGTGCAGTGGTATGATCATGGCTCACAAAACCTCAACCTCCCAGGCTCTAGTGATCGTCCCGCTTCAGCCTCCTAAGTAGCTGGACTACAGGTCCAGAGACCAAAATGTCTGACGGCCTAAAATGAGGCTGCAATATCACTTAGGGTTCATGTCTTAACTCAAGTAAATTTCAGAAAGGGGTCAAACCTTAAAGATAAATGTAAGCTGGGGGTGGAGGCACAAGTCTGTAGTCCCAGCTACTCAGAAGGCTGAGGTGGGAGGATCCTTTGAGCTCAGGAGTTTAAGACCAGCCTGGCCACCAACAGGCCTGGCTAATTAAAAAAATATATATT
>NW_022308265.1:0-1112 GCF_002776525.5 Piliocolobus tephrosceles | reverse complement strand
GTTAGTATTGCTTATAGCTGTGTGTTTATATATTTGTTATAAAGTAAGATATAGTAGAAAAACTAAAAAAAAACTAAAAAAAAATTAAAAAAAAATTATGTTTTTTTTTTTTTTTTTTACTATTTTTGTGCTAGCTTGAAATATTTTATATATTATAAAATAACAATTGCATACATTTTGGTTAAATTATTTATGTAGGAACAGCACATATTAAGAAGAATATGTCGTGATAAAAGAAATAGTACTGAAACTGTACCAGGTATCAATGTAAGAATGTCTGAGTTACAGGATAATTTGCAAGATGAAATTGATACGTTTACGAGAGTCACATCCGGTAGAACGACAAATGTAGGTTTTAAAGGAGACGATGATAACATAAATAATGAAAATGGAGATACTGAACAATCGGGTGAATTAATTGTAGCATGTGAGAATGATAATAATATTTTGGAAAGTAATAGTGAAACCAGTAGTCAGAGCACTAACTTAAATATAACTTCTAGTTGCAGTAATGAAGAGAATCATGATGTTGTTTCTAGTACAGACAATACATTACCAGAACTACCAGATGACGATATTATTGATGATCTTTATTTATTGCCTTTGGAATTATTTACTGCGCTAACAAGCGCGCATTATCTAGGTTATTCAAATGGTTTTGGTGCAGATCATGAGCCAAATACCGATGAATTTGATGGTCAACATGAAGATAGCTACCATGATTGGTTAACAAATTTACATGTTAATTTGGAGCTTACAGAAGAAGAATACGGTTCATCAGCATATGTTGATAGTATGCAAGCGATTCTATTAGCTGAAGGAAACCTTTTACATGGTGTTTCAGCTGAAGGTAATGAAAATGGAGAAGGTAACGTGGATGATGGTTCAAATAGTGGCGACAATGAAAATGGAGAAGTTAATGTAGATGTTGGTTCAAATGAATAAGATAGTAATACTTCAGAGTAAAAGTGAAGTGGTACTTAAAATAAAATTACAGATAATACTATTAATGATAATAATTATGTTATTAATTAAAAAATTATATCACCTTGGGGTTAGAAGTCGGAATTTGAAGAGTTGGATTATATGTATATATATATATTACTACAATT
>NW_022308264.1:4652-4896 GCF_002776525.5 Piliocolobus tephrosceles | reverse complement strand
TACCATAAGGATGGGTTTATAAAATACGAGAATATAAAAAAAAAAAACATTACTACTACTACTAGTAGTAGTACTACAATAAATGGTTTGAATAATGGTATGGGAAAATATAATACGATTTCAAACGTTAATAGTATGATTTATGCAGATGGATCCGATGGTGCATGTGTGTCGGGAAATGTGAGTAGTTTGAGTAATGTTAGTAGTTTGAGTAGTGTTAGTAGTTTGAGTAGTGTTAGTAGTT
>NW_022308264.1:1260-4642 GCF_002776525.5 Piliocolobus tephrosceles | reverse complement strand
TAGTTTGAGTAGTGTTAGTAGTTTGAGTAGTGTTAGTAGTTTGAGTAATGTAAATAATGTAAGTAATGTAAATAATGTAAGTAACATTAGTAGTGTGAATAATGTTAGTAGTATGAACGATGCAGGCCATAAAGTGAAAATGTTAGCAATAGATTGTGATGATGGTACTACTAGTAATACTGAAAGTATATGTACCCTAAATTTAAGTGAAATAAAAGAATCTTGTAAAAATCACATTCCTCGTATTATAAGATCAACTACTGACACATTTTTACCAAACGGTTTTTTAAATGAACAATCTCAAATTACGTTTGAAAATAATATAACGAATAGTGTTGTAGATATGTTTACTTCTTTTATGAAAATAAATATAGCAGCATTAAATAAAAACATAATTTTTGATAAAATAAATGATTCAGTAACCAGTGAAGTAAACAAATCTGTTGATAATATGCGTAAGACTTTTAAAAATCATATGCGTGGAGAGTTAAATGATGAAATTGACAAAAATATTATCCTTTTAAATACTAAAATGAATAAAAATATAAACAAAGAAGTTAAAGATTGTATGGAAAATATACATACAAAAGTAAATGAACAAGTAGAAAAAAAAATAAATAAAGAATTTTTTAAAGAGATGAGTAATAATTTAGAAGATCTTTTAATAAAATATATGAATAAAGAGTTAAAAAGAAAAATGGATATAGTAAAGAGACAATTGTGTGATAAATCTAATGAAAATATTAACAAAGAAGTATTAAAAAGTATGGATACATTAAATGAAAATATAAATAAAAATGTAAATAGAGAAATAAAAGAAAATATAAAAATAATAAATCGTAATATAGAGGAATATTTAGAAGATTCATTGGATAAAAATACAAATATGTTAGTTAAAAATATTAGTGAAAATTTATATGAAGAAGTAAAATTTAGTTTAAGTTTGATAGAAAAAAGTATAGGGGTTCATTTTAATGATTATTTTATGCAATGTAATTTTAAAAATGTAGTACAAGATGCAAGTTTTAATTTAGCAGAACAAATCACAGAACTTATAAAAGTTTCACAACGATCAATACAAGGTGATATTAAAAACTCGTTTAATAATGAGGTGATAAAAAAAATAGCAACCGAATTAAAAAGTTGTATTACAAATACTTTAGCTAATGACATAACAAAGGAAATAAAAACTGGTATTACTAATGAATTAGCACATGTGACAAATACAATGAAAGATGATATCCTTAAAGAAATAAAAACAGAATTTACTGTTTTGAATGAACATAATTCGAATTCTGAAAAGGAAAGAACAAATGATCTTTTACAACAAATAAGTGATTATCAAACAAAGTTATACACTTACCAGAATCTGAATATAGATGATAAAATAGATAAAAATTTTTTAAAGATGCAAGAAAATATTAAAGAAATGATGAGTGATTGTATTAGTACTATTACTGTTGATAATGAAAATAAAAGAAATAATAAAAATTGTGATATAATGATTAAAAAAATAGATGACCATTTTGAAAATTTATCAAAAAAAATGTTATCTAATATGACTAAAAATGAAACAAAAATAACAAATAAAAGTAAAAATAATAATGATTATAAAATATGTATAAAAAGTTTAAAAGAACAGTTAAATTTATTTGAAAGAAGAATTAATAAAGCTCTTGAAAATAATACTAATTCGTTGATAAATATATGTGAAAATGTTGTAACGGAACTAAAAAATAATAATGACAATAGTGATGGTAATAGTAATGGCAATAATAATGAAAATAATAATGGCAATAATAATGAAAATAATAAGGACGATGAAATAATAGAATTAATAAATGAAGTAACTGAAAAATGTGAAAAAAGGATAACTGAGCAAATTCAAAAAGTTGAAAAAACACAAAAAAAAATTGATACAAATATTAATAATGTTCATGAAAAACATACCAAAATGGTTATAAAAGAATTAAAAGATACTATAAATAAAACAACAAAAATTTTATTTGAAAATAAAACAAATGATAAAAACAGTCGTATGCTTATTGACGAAGTTATTGAAACTATAAACGAGAAAGTTAGCAACCATGTAAATCCAACGCTTAAATTGGTTAATCAAATGAATGATAAGTTGATGTTAGTTTTATCTGAGGTCACGAAGCAAAAGAAAAGTAGTGGCATAAACGGTAGCAGTGGCAGCGATAGCGGCAGTACCAACATCGACAGTAGTAGCAGCAGTAACAACAACAACAGTGGTAGCAGCAGTAACAACAACGACAGTGGTAGTGGCAGTAACAACAACGACAGTGGTAGTGGCAATAACAACAACGACAGTGGTAGTGGCAGTAACAACAACGACATTGGTAGTGGCAGTAACAACAACGACAGTGGTAGTGGCAATGGTAACGAAGAACCACTTATAAATATGCACAAGCCTGTAATAAAATATAAAAACACACTAAATAGTTTACAACAATCATTAAAAAACAATAATGCTAAATTAAAAGAATTAAAACGTGAATATAGTGATATATCCAATGAAATTCAATGTAATAAAAAAACAACTGTTTATACAGAACTTTTCAATCAGAATGAAAACAATCAATGTACTTATAATGAAGATATTAGTCATGATAGTAATACTAGGAGACAAATAATAGTGGCCAATCATACGAAACAAAACAAAAGAGGTGTCGTATCTGATTTGGTTAGTAAATCTCCGATAAAAAAAAACGACCTATATATAATTAAATATGTGAAGAATAAACAAAATGAACTTATCGAAGTTGCAACATGGGGTAATTACAAAAAATGTAGAAAGGTTATAATTTAAAACAAAAGCATTTTTTATCGTGTTAAAAAAAAAAAAAAAAAAAGGGATCAATTGAATAAAAGAAAGACGTTTTTTGCATATGAAGCACAAATGACTTTTTTTTCTTCCACGTTTGTGATATACGTTGATAGGATATTTTTTTATTATTAACTGTATTAAAATTGTTTTATAGACATACTTTTTTTTTTTTTTTTTTCTTTATTTTATTTTTTTTTTTTTTTTTTTTTTGTGCTCGCTTATATGCGTGCATCTTACATATATATATTTATGCCGATCACTCTATGAAAAGCTACTAATAGTAAGCATATTATATTATTTTGTATGCCATTACGTATTCCATTATGCATACCAGTTTGTATCTTTTTTTTTTATAAAACATACTAACGCTATATTATCATGACATATGAATTAAAAAAATAAAATAATATAATTTTATAAAAGACGAGCATAAACGTATTTTAAGTTTAGTCTCCATCAGGAGAGATACATATACGTGTAGGTGTATATATATATATATATATAAGACAGAAAAGTAAAAAAAAAAAAAAA
>NW_022308264.1:0-1160 GCF_002776525.5 Piliocolobus tephrosceles | reverse complement strand
AAAAAAAAAAAAAAAAAAAAAAAAAAAAAAAAAAAAAAAAAAAACGATAGGCCATTACATAATAATTTTATACCGTTCTAGGTAATGATATTTATGTTCAATACCTATCATATCTAAAAAGGAAATGTGCAATGAGTATTTTTACACATCGCAATTTGCAAAAAGAATTTTTTTTTTTTTTTTATATGCTTTTGAAAAAAAAAAAATTACATATATATGTATAATAGGCAATAATGTTTATGCTTCTACATACATATATACGTATATACGTGCGTTTATATATATATATATATATATATAGATATACGTATACATATATATATGTATATAGATAAACAGGTATATGCGTGATTTTTCGATTTGTTAAAAACAAATAAATGAAACAATATTTACATATTTTTTCATTTAATTTTTTTTTTAAATGTAATTTAATAAAGTTGAAGCAATGCTTATTATTTAATCTTTTATTTAATGTTTTATTCTATTTTTTTTTTTATTATTTTTTTTTTTTTTTATGTTTTTGTCTTTTTAACTTTATATATATATATATATATATATTTTTAAATAGGTGTACATTTATATATATATACATATAATCACAATAATAACACAGTAATGACAGTAATAACAACTGTGTATGTGTAAAAAAGCAAAGTTGTACATTAAAATGAATAATATACAAATTTTGTGTATCTTCTGAAAATGGACTCCTCTACCCGTAACATATTAATCATTGTAGCTATATGCGCTTTTTTGTGTTTAATCCTTATTGTAAGTTTCAGGTATATTTAATATAGTAATTATATACAAATGTATATATTTATATGTGCATAGATACACAATTATACATATATGTATAACCCATTGTTAAGTTAACAAGAAGGCAATATAGGTAGAGTTATTAATTCGTATAAACAGCTATGTGTGTATGTATGCACGTATGTATGTGTATTTATCGCTCAACGTATGTAAGCATTAAAAATTAAAAACGAATTCATTAGATAATTAGAACTATCTGAACTATAAAAATGTTTATAACACATTTGATGTTTTGTATCTACCACTTTTTAACTTGTCTTGTGACGTAATATATACATATACATATACATATGTTTTTTTTTTTTTATACATTTATAAACTTGTTAAGTTTTAAAATCATA
>NW_022308261.1:0-2452 GCF_002776525.5 Piliocolobus tephrosceles | reverse complement strand
AGATGAATTCACAGATCACAAAGAAGTTTCTCAGAAAGCTTCTTTCATGTTTTAAACTGATGATATTTCCTTTACCAGCGTAGGCCTCAAAGCAATGCACAGTAGCCCTTCTCAGCTTACTCAAAGACAATGTTAATGCACTGCTCCACTAAACATAAGTGTAACTCTGTGAGATGAATTCACACATCACAAAGGAGTTTCTACGAAAGCTTCTTTCTAGTTTTTATCTGAGGATCTTTCCTTTGTCAGCTTGAGCTTCCTTGCACTAAGAAGTATCCCATGGCAGATTTCCAGAAAACTGTGTTAGCAAACTGATCACTGTAGAGAAAAGTGTAACTCTGTGCGATGAAGTCACACATCAGAAAGCAATCTCTCAGAAAGCTTCTCTCTAGTTATTATCTGTGGATATATCCTTTTTCACAACGGGCCCCAATGGGCTCAAAAATATCACTTTGCAGATTCTAAAACAACAGTGCTAGCAATCTGCTCCAAGATGGCAAGGGTGGAACTCTGTGTGATGAAGTCACACATCAGAAAGCAATCTCTCAGAAAGCTTCTCTCTAGTTATTTTCTGAAGATAAATCCTTTTTCACCATGGGCCCCAATGGGCTCACAAATATCACTCCGCAGGTTCCACAAAAAGAGTGTTGGCAAACTGCTTCCTGAGCACTAGGTTGCAACTCTGTGCGATGAATTCACAGATCACAAAGAAGTTTCTGATAAATCTTCTTTCACATTTTAAACTGATGATATTTCCTTTACCAGCGTAGTTATCAATGCGATCCAAAATACCCCTTCTCAGCTTACTCAAAAACAGTGTTAATGCACTGCTCCACTAAACATAAGTGCAACTCTTTTAGATGAATGCACACATGACCAAGGACTTTCTAAGAAAGCTTCTTTCTAGTTTTCATCTGTGGATCTTCCCTTAGTCAGCGTGAGCTTCCTTGCGCTAAGGAGTATCCCATTGCAGATTTCCAGAAAACTGTGTTAGCAAACTAATCACGGTAGAGAAACATGTTTCACTGTGAGTTGCATTTACACATCGCAATGCAGTTTCTCAGAAGGCTTCTTTACAGTTTTGATCTGAGGAGATTTCCTTTTTCATCATAGCCCTCAAAGAGCTCCCAAAAATCACTTTGCAGAATCCACGGCAATAGTGTTAGCAAACTGTTTAAAGAAGGGAACGGTGGGACTCTATGTGATGAAGTCGCACATTAGAATGCAATCTCTCAGAAAGCTTCTATCTAGTTATTATCTGTGGATATATCCTTTTTCACAATGGGCCCCAATGGGCTCCCAAATATCACTTTGCAGATTCCAGAACAACAGTGTTAGCAAATTGTTCCTAGATGGCAAAGTTGCAACTATGTGTGATGAGGTCACACATCAGAAAGCAATCTCTCAGAAAGCTTCTCTCTACTTATTTTCTGAAGATAAATCGTTTTTCACCATGGGCCCCAATGGGCTCACAAATATCACTTTGCAGGTTCTACAAAAAGAGTGTTAGCAACCTGCTTCCTGAGCACTATGTGTAACTCTGTGACATGGATTCACAGATCACAAAGAAGTTTCTCAGAAAGCTTCTTTCACGTTTTAAAGTGATGTTATTTCATTTACCAGCATAGGCCTCAATGCGTTCCAAAAGTAGCCCTTCTCAGCTTACTCAAAGACAGTGTTAATGCACTGTTCCACTAAACATCAGTGTAACTCTGTGAGATGAATTCACACATCACCAAGGAGTTTCTAAGAAAGCTTCTTTCTGGTTTTCATCTGAGGATCTTTCCTTAGTCAGCGTGAGCTTCCTTGCGCTAAGGAGTATCCCATTGCAGATTTCCAGAAAACTGTATTAGCAATCTGATCACTGTAGAGAAACGTGTAACACTGTGAGTTGCATTCATGCATCGCAATGTAGTTTCTCAGAAGGCTTCTTTCCAGTTTTGATACGAGGAGACTCCCTTTTTCAACATAGCCTTCAATTAGCTCCCAAATATCACTTTGCAGAATCCACGGCAATAGTGTTAGCACACTGTTTCAAGAAGGGAACAGTGGAACTCAGTGTGATGAAGTCACACATTGGAAAGCAATCTCTCAGAAAGCTTCTCTCTACTTGTTATCTGTGGATATATCCTTTTTCACAATGGGCCCCAATGGGTTCCCAAATATCACTTTGCAGATTACAAAACAACAGTGTTAGCAAACTGCTCCTAGATGGCAAGTGTGGAAATCTGTGTGATGAAGTCACACATCAGAAAGCAATCTCTCAGAAAGTTTCTCTCTAGTTATTTTCTGAAGATAAGTCCTTTTTCACCATGGGCCCCAAAGGGCTCACAAATATCACTTTGCAGGTTCCACAAAAAGAGTGTTAGCAAACTGCTTCCTGAGCACTAAGTTGTAACTCTGTGAGATGAATTCACAGATCACAAAGAAGTTTCTCAGAAAGCTTCTTTCA
>NW_022308255.1:0-1807 GCF_002776525.5 Piliocolobus tephrosceles | reverse complement strand
TAGGAGGCTCTTAGTGTCCTGAACAGTAAGATTTTTATATGGAGTTCCATTACACCAGAAGAATGAGCCATGAGGGGCGTACAAAGTGGAGTTGGGAGGAGAGGTTATGTTTTGAAGGGAGGTGCTAGCGTTTGAATAGCAAAATAAAACCTGTGTCTGTTCGAGGTTTAAGAGCAAAGGAACATCTGAGATGGGGGAGGATCCTTGGCTGGAGTAAGTTGTTAGGGAATTATTGAAGGGCTGGGAGCGGGACGGCCGTCAGGGGTGGCTGTCCTAGGGTAGCGCAAAAGAAACATGCAGAGAGGTTTCCCAGACTGGTGGCGTTCGCGAGAAGTAACCCCTCCCTCAGCAGAGATAACCAGGAGAAAGGGCGGGAGGAGGTTAAAGTGGAGAGTTGTTTGTTTAGTTCTGTTTCCTGTTTCTGAATGTTAGCGTGGAGGGTGGTTTGGATCTGAACAAGTGAGCGCCATAGATAGAGGCGGCTGCTAGGCCACTTTGTCCCAGATGTCATGTACATGGCCCCCTTCTGTTGGGAGGTCCAACGGGAATCCCAGGGATCCCAGATAACCCATGTGTAGCCTGTGGCAGTTTTAAAAAAATTATGGGAATTCCACACTTGGCTCGAGAGGGTTTCTGAGGCTGTGAGTGTCTTGACAGTGTGGATTTTACATGAGCTATAGGGGCAACTGACGCTTTGTTCAACCCATGTGTTTTTACAATAGGGGATTTGTTGGTCAAAGAGAAAGCAAATAGCTGGGGTGACTTTTCCCGGTTGTGCCTAGAAATCAGTAAAATTAACATAGATAGGAGAGCTACAACCTTGAGGGGGGCAATCAGCTGTGGCCAGAAGATGGCCTTGTACCTGTGTCTGAGCATAGTTGGTCCAATTTTCTGTCAGGAAAAAACGCCAGGCAAATGGGGATGAAGCCTGCTGTGCTTGGATTTTCCAGCTGAAGTCCCGCAAAAGCAAGAGCATCACAAAGGAGATGGACACCATAATTACGGTTGTTTGACGGCACAGGGTGAGTTTTAAAGGATTGTCTTTAGTCCGGTCAATTGTCCAGGCTGTGGTTTTCTCTGTGGAGGGCCCGACAAAGTCTGAGAGGGGGTCCACTGGCTTGTCATGGGTGTAGTGGATCCAGGCAGCGATTCCTTCTACCTTGAGTGCTGTTGGCGTGGTTAGGAACACCTGGAACGGCCCTTTCCACCTTGGTTCTAAGGTATCTTGTCGGTGTTGCTTGATGAGAACCCAGTCTCCTGGTAGGATCTGGTGTGGAATGGGTGGAGGTCCTGTTTTGTATAGTTCTCTTAGTCTAGGCCAGATTTCTTCATGAATTTTCTGTAAGGCTTGTAGGAAAAATAAGAGTTCAACACCATCATCGACATCAGATTTGATGAGATTGTCTTTTAGGTTAGGGACAATAGGGGGAGGTCTGCCATACATTATTTCATAAGGGGTGAGACCTAATCTGTAAGGGGAGTTCCTTGCCCTGAACAGGGAGTAGGGGAGAAGGACTACCCAGTTAGCGCCAGTCTTCATGGTCAATTTAGTTAGGGTCTCCTTTAATGTTCTGTTCATTCTTTCTACCTGTCCTGAGCTTTGGGGGCAATATGCACAATGTAATTTCCAATTTGCCCCAAGAATGGAAGCCAGACCCTGACTTACCTTGGTGATGAAGGCCGGCCCGTTGTCCGACCCTATCATAGCTGGGAAGCCATACCTGGGCAAGATTTCTTCTAGGATTTTCTTGGCTACGACTTGGGCAGTTTCCTTTTTGGTTGGGAAGGCTTCTGTCCATCCTGAAAA